>NC_056746.1:801687002-801964502 GCF_019279795.1 Protopterus annectens
GTATGGAGGAACTCATGATGGGCCTCAGCAAGAAACTAAGATCTCTCATAAAATCCTTCAAAGCTAATTTTGAAAGAAAAATTGCCAAGGATTCCAAGGACAACCACAAGGCATTCTTTAGCTATGTCAAGAATCTCCATGGCAATACCCAGACCTGCACCGAGCTACAACAGAACGGCACAAAATATACAGAACCAACTGATATTGCCAACATATTGGCAGATAGGTTCAGTGCAAACTTTATTCCCCCCTCACCCCCCAAGGGGCCTATAACTATACCTGATGGTTGTAGATCCCCAGGAATACAAACACACAGGTAAAAACAGCACTCTCTAAAGCCAAAAACACAGCATCCACGGGAACGGACAACATCCCAGGCTGCGTCTTACACGAACTCCAAAATGAACTAGCTCCCCACCTAAAGTCCATGTTTAATCATAGCCTCACCACAGGCTATGTGCCCACAGAATGGCGCACAGCAATGGTTATGCCACTCCACAAAGGAGGAACCACAGACCCCGGGAACTATAAACCTATTAGCCTGACAAGCCTGGTCTGCAAGGCCATGGAGCGTATCATCACAGAACTCATAAACGACAACATTGGTAGCCCCCAAACTCTAGATGCTACCCAATGCGGATTTGTAAAAGGTAGGTCTTGTCTCCTAAACCTAGTAGACTTCTTTGAAACAGTTACTAAGGCCATAGACAAGGGCAAGGTGGTCCACACAGCCTACCTGGACCCCACTAAAGCTTTGACACTATCCCTCACTCAGGAATCATAGATAAACTCATCAACCTTAACATAAACCCTTACGTCACAAGATGGGTGGCCAACTGGCTCATGGACAGAACCCACACGGTAAGAGATGCTGACTCCAGATTTAACTCCAACCAGTGACAAGTGGAGTACCCCAGGGTTCAGTCTTGGGATGCCTCCTGTTCAGTATATACTTCTCTGAAGTGCAAGTGAACACCAAGGGTCTATGGCTAAACAAGTTTGCAGATGACTGCAAACTGGGTGCCATTATCGATTGGAGAGATCTTGCAAAAGGGCCTTACCGAGACTGACACCTGGTGTCACAATCATGGCCTCAAACTAAATACTAAAAAGTGCATTGTTATCCCCTTTGGCAAAAACATGGTACCCATGAATTACCAAATAGGGGGAAGTTCACTTAACACAGAAAGTGTGGTAAGAGACCTTGGGACCAAAGTGAATAGTAACCTCTCCTTTGATAACCACATTGCCACAGTAGTCAGAAAAATCCTTCTACGTGGCCCACTTAAACACAAAAGGGTTCGCATCTAGAAATAAGGAAGTCATCATTCCCCTCTACTCATCACTTATCAGACCCCTCATTGAATATAATGCGCCGTTTGGGATGTACCTCACAAGACACAACAACTTGAGAGGCACCAATAGTACCTCACCAAGAGGATTGTTGGCCTCAAGCAACTGCCCTATTCTGACCGGTTCAAGAAACTCAAACTCTACTCGGTCGCATACCATTTACTCTGTGGAGACCTCTGTCTGACATACAAAGCTATGTCAAACCTGGAATTGTTGGACATGCTCCACTTGAAGAAATCCCAATCTCCCCAAGCTACACGCTCTAGGGACCTAAACCTCACCACAACAACAAATAGGACATGCTGGAGTGATAGATTCTTGTCTCACAGACTTCCCATGCTCTGGAACAAAATCGCCATCCACATCAAGCAGAGCTCATCATTAGCACTATTCAAGAAAAACCTTGATAAGTGGATGGCTGATAGGAAATTCTCTCCTGGGATTATGTCTGGGGCACTGCTTGATAGCGGGGCAGGAATTTAACAATACATGTGTGGCGAAAGGCAATACACTGTTGGCTAGGCTTGCTTTGGCCCTCGGGCAGATAGCCTAGTACCTACCTATAAGACATGAGAACTGTAGCAGATGCGTCCTAATGCATGGTTAGAGGTGTAAGAGGACTTGAGACCAGCAAGCAAGGTGTTTTTATACACTGACAGTACATCGTATAATGTGCATTAGCCCACTCAGCTATGTAGCTCATGCAGATTGCAGTGTTTGCCTTCTAATTACAGTGCCAGTCATGGCTGATCTAAATGAAGCCTCCAGTGCATCATAGCCACATTTTAAAGAGTGGTTACTAACTTGCTGTATGTTATTTACCATTTCTAATACATATTTCTTATCAAGAGATTCATCAGTGGTTAGCTTTTTAGTTAACTGATCAAGCATAAACTCTTGGTATTGTATCATGTGAAACTGACAGTTTAAAGCTCTAGCTGAAAGAGTGGCTGAAGTGTAAACCTTTTTACCCCATCTGTCTAATGACCTTGCTTCCCTTTCAGAAGGAACAGGGTTTTAGCTATGGTCATGCTACTGCCTTGGGACCCTGGGAAATAGTTTTGGGGTCTGCAAGAGGGCCTTGTAAAGGTGGTGATGAGTATCTGGCACCCTGTAAAATCTGTCTGGTTTGGCAGGGGCTGGGGTAAAGAATCTGGAGCGGAGCAGACATCATTGAAAGCATCATCCACCACAGAGAGAACAGGAGGTATAGCTAAGGGCCTGTGCTGTGGAAGGTGCAAAAAGGTCCTAAGTCTTTTCCTGAGTCTGAAAAATCCTGTTGCTGCCATTGGAACTGTTCTCGATGGCATGCAAGGTTTCCCCAAAGGAGAATTCTTCTGGTGGGGAAGCAGCTGGAATGGATTCTTCAGCATCAGAATCTTCAAAATTGGAGAAAGGAGCCTCTGGCTGGTCAGTAATGTCTGATTCATCAGCAGAATCATCAGAGGACACTGGCTCATGGGGCTCTGCCCTAGGTCTCTCTGGGGGCTGAGAGGCCCTGTCTGGGTGAGATTGAGATCCTCTAATTAATGAAATTAAATCTTCTGCCAAAGTAAGCATTTGAGAACTGGAAGAGGGCCTGGTTGAGGGGGGTTTAACAGGCACTGTTTTAGTAGTCTTGGCTGCTTTAGCCCTGGCGAAGGCCTTAATGGACATGGCTGCTGGAGGCCTAGCAGCACCGATGCTGGGGTAGAGACATCCAAGGGAATGGTGTCTGATAAGTCAGTGGTAAGCACCGTAGTGGGTAAAATTTCTGAGGCCGATTCAAGAGTGTTAGCAGGACCTCAGTTGTAGAGATAGATTCAGCTGTATTTTGATCAGTTTTCGGTTTCGCCGAAACCGAGACACTCAGTTTGCTTAACCATGGTTTCGGGCCGAAACCGCTGACCCGATGAAAGTCGTTTTCTTTGCTTTTGGCAGAATGCGTGAGTCGGAGGATCCGACGCATAATGTACGCAAAATCAGAACCGAAAACTGTTCTGCAAACTCCGACCGACGCCTAAGCCGTTTGGGTTGAAAGAAGCACAGGCAACAGGCTGCTACTGCCAGGGCTGGGCCTAAGCAAGGCAGGCAGTAAGAGTGGAAATCTTTATGAGGTATTTGTTTCCCACAGGTTAAACAATTATTAACTTTTTCTGACATCGGGCTGAGGCAAGAAAGAGTCCCCAACGGGTACTTAGCTTTAGAAGTCTTCGTTGTATTCGTAGAAGTAATCTCTGGATCCGACCGACCGGCACTTGCGAACAGCTTCTGCTTACCACGGGCAAGAAAGACTGGGGAAAATGGCGCCGGCTGATGCTTTTATACCAAGACCAACAGAGATGACGCCGGGTGAAGTGCGACATCAGCGAAGCGGACCCGGACTTTGGAATCCGGCCGACTGAAGGGCTGCCTGACCACAGGACAACCCAGTTGTTATGACTGCAGATGCATCCATGAAGGACATCAGAACATCAGTGTTTCTATTGCCTCTCCTCAATCATAGGTGCCAGGAGTCACTTCTGATTTTTCTAGACCTAATCCAAAACTCTCCTGTTGCCTGAGACAATATTGCGTGTCCCTATACAGCATCATACTCATGGCTGTAGGATTTTTTTTTTATTTGTATGTCCTATCTATTTTTCTGCCCCAAAACTCTGTGTGTAATGACAAGGCCATTACTGTCAAATGAACATCTGTTGGGGCATGATCCGTTATTCTGTAGGTATGGCATGCATGTCCGTTGTCACCACTAGGGCTGCTATTACTGCTTATGACCCCTACTGCCTTGCTGGTATAGGTGAGATGGTAAAATACTGCAGCCTCTCTTACCCCACCCATGAGCATCTCAAGTACCAGGCTTTCTATATGAACCCATGTCACTTGAGAGACTGTCAGGGATCACTCCCTCAGTATGTACAAATAGCCAATAAAACTGAGCACATTTTTAATACTATGTTGCTGCTGTTAAGACCAAAAATGTGCCTTAATTCAATATACAATGCAAGAAGGAGTGGAGCAACAATATAAACTCACAGCATTTGTTTACGTATCTTTGTGTGTAAATAAAATTATGCACAAGCTTCTTGCAAAAGTTTCCAATACACTAAACTACACAGCACTTTTAAGCTTTGTAAGATAAATCAAAAACGATCAAATGTCTGAAGTTCTAGCAGAAGTGGATTGGTAGAATATTGCTAGTTTCCTTAGGAATTATTTAAGCCATGGAGAGAGTCAAGTTGGTCTGTGTTATACATGATGAGAACATACGTAAAAGATTGCTGTTGAAATATATTGTAACCTTATGCTATGTAATACTATGGGGCCATATTTTGGTAGTCTGTTCTTCAGTTTGCATTCGAAAGTTGATATCCCACAATTCCATTGGAGTGGGCGGGGTTGCATAATTATGTATGAAAATATGATGTTATCAGTGTACAGATTTGTACCTACTTTCATGGGCCTTTGTCCAGATTTTTGATATTTCCAGGTGGCGAGGTATGCATGGAAATTATCTGGGAGTTATTAATGAAGACAGAAGTTTCTTCTGAAAATATAGCTAGGGAATGGGATAAAATTAAAGCGGAGTTTAAAAACAGGGTAAAAATAAAAGAAAGAGATCGTTCTTAACAGGAATTATTTAGAGAGACTGACAAAGGTTAAAGTATTGCAGAACAAGAGGGAATCTCCCATAACAAAAGGAGAAACAACTGCAGAATGCTACACAAAAAATAAGGGATTACTTCGATAATTTGCATGAGTTTTGAAAGGCTAATGTTTAACAACTGATGTTAAGTTGTCAATCTCGCCTTCATTCTTGCTGGATGGGTTCGGAGCCGATCCTCGGCCCGACTGCACTTGCTTTAGCTCGAGAACTCCTTTTACCAGCTCGAGGCAACCCTATATCCCATGATGCAAGGCTGAACTACCTCAGATCTCGCTTGCCGCTTAGCTTAAAGAGGTCTCCTTTGCCAGCTGAGGTAAGTTTTTTCTTAGTGAAATAAGAAAAAGTGTAGTTAGGGGTTTATTTTTTCCCTGTTAGAGTTAGTTTAGTCTGTACTTAGTTACAGCCCACCCTATTCCCTTTCTTTCAAACTTTTTGTAAATTTTAGTCTAAAGTTCTTTAGTCAGGCCTAGTTCCCTATTGGTTATTCCCTTCCTGTGTGTTTGTGTAAGGGATTAATTTGTGTGTTTGTGGGGACTGTTTGTGTTTCTCCCTTCTAGGATGTCAAAAGAAGGCAAGGTCTCAGGCTTCAAGAAGTGTGACCAGTGCTGTCAGAAAATGTCTCTGACAGACGGTCACACTTCTTGTGTTTATTGCCTGGGGCCTTTGCACCTGCAGGACTCCTGTGCGTTGTGTCATGCTTTTAGCCAGAGAGTCCTGCAGGAAAGGAGGAACAAATTAATCCTCCGAGGTTTACTTAAACCTGAAGGTTCTCCTCCTAAGTCAGGGTCAGGAAAACCTCTTAAGCCACCGGGTTCAGGCTACAGTGTCCAAGCCTCCTCCGGTGGCTCCGGCTCCGCTGGAGCCGATATCGCCCGCTGGAGTCGATACTTCTTCATCGGTAGTGGGTTCGGTGCGCCGGCTCCGATACCCTGACTACTGTGGCCTTGTCGGCTCCGGCTGGAGCCGACACTATCCAACATCGGGCCGGTGAAATCCTCGGCTCCATCTGGAGTTCTAGGGACTTCGGCTCCGATGGCTTCGACAACCGTAAGAGATCTCGGTCCCCTCTATTATGAGTATCCATTCGTCCGGGATCTCCTCTTTGTCGGAGCGGAGCCATCGGAGCCGATCTTCGGAGATCTTCCAGGCTGTCTGACCACGATTTGGAGAGGGTGGTAAGCAGGCTGTTGAAGTCTCAGGCACTGGCCCAAATGCTCCATAGCCCGTCTCAACAGACTTCGCTATAGCCCCATTCTTGAGCTTCCTCCTCAGACTCCACACCAGAGTTCGGAGCCGGAGCTTCTTGGGACAGCGACTGTTTCATGCGAGCCGATACATCCTTCGCCCGTGGCCTTCGCTCCAATCTCCTCCTTGAGACCTTCCTTGGAGGGATCCGGTCGCCGGTTTCACTGTCGGCTCCGAGGGGGCTAGTGGCATCGGACCCTTGTCCGGCCCGCTCTCCCTCTCGGGCTTCGGCTTTGGTAAGCTCGTGCCGACATCGGCCTCGAGCCTTCTCTCCTGGAGCCACCATTCCTGTTTCTTCGAGCGGTGTGTTCTGGTCTCCGGGAGAGGAGCCTTGAGGTGATGAGGAGTGCCCTGGCCTCTGAGCCTGGTCAACGGTCTATCCCTCTAGCTCCTCCCTCACCAGTGCCTGCAGATGCCTCTTGCCAGCCTCTTGCTCTCAGGCCCAGGGATTCATCGCCCAGGTTTCCCACTGGGAATTTCCTCCTCTTCCGAGGTTTCTCCTGACCTGCAGGGGAACCCCCTCGGAAGAGGACGGTAAGAGGAAACACACAGACTCCCTGAGTCTACCACATCTGATACCAACTTAGATGAGTCGGAGGGTTCCCCACGGTCCCCTCTGAGGATGTCTCCTTTTCAGACATCCTTGAGCTCACTCAAACAGAGGGGAATTGGCCTCCATTGACCCTCCGAGGATGAGTCGGTATACCTGAGGCTTTTGGATCCCGACCCTCCACCTCCTGGGTGTCTACTTTCACCCACTCATGCAGGTAGTGGCTCGAAGGCGTGGCTCCAGATTCTGTGGAACCTGTCCCCAGGAGACCATCCAAGTTCATTACAGCCCCGCTGGATAAGCAGTTCCTTTCCAAGGGTGTCTCTGTGGATGCTATGGTGGGGGCGGCCACTAGGAAGGAACTGGCGGATCCTTCAGTACCTGTCCATCCTCCTAATAAGGATTCTAGGACCATGGACAGGTATGGAAAGCGGATGTTTTCTTCAGCTTACCTTTGCTATGCATTCGCTGAATTACCTTTGTCACTTCACCAGGCTTCAACGAGATATTCTCAAAGAACTGGGTGAGGTAGTCCAGGATCCTTCTGCTGCTGGGGCTCAGGAAAAGATTGCCTCACAGCTTGCTATCCTGAATTCCATATCTAACTCCTCTATGCGGCTCATATCTTATGCGGCCGATGGAGCGAGCAGAGCCGCAGGCACAGGAGTTGCTCTTAGACGCCAAGCCTGGATGCGGCTGTGTAATTCTATGGACCCCTTTAAGGCCCTTCACTAATACCCCCTTTGACGGTTCGGCTTTGTTCGGGCCTCAAGTGAAGGATACCTTGACCAGGTGTGAGCAGGACGGTAAGACTCTTTCTGCCGTTGGAGTCCAGTTTTCCACTCCTTCTAGACCATACCCCAAGGGTCAGAAGGGGGAAGATGTGGTTCAGAAGCCCAAGGAGCTACACCGGACACACGTGGTCAGTTTACCCCAGAGGCAGAGGGTAACAATAATAGACGCCCTAGAGGCAGGGAGGGTCCACAGAACCAGGGCAACAGGGAATCTCTTCCTGAGAAGCCCTTTCAGCATCCCTGAGGTGTTGCCCGACTGTCCACCCTTGGAGGCAGTCGGGGAAGGATTTCACTGTACCCAGTAGCCTGGCAATCCCTATCCCAAGAGAAGTGGGTACAGTCGATTATATCCGAGGTTACAAGATCCCTTCGTAGGTTTCCTACCTCTACAATCCCTTCCAGACATCTCACCCGTCAAAGGGATTTGGCAGAACAGGAGGTTTCAAAACTCCTAGAAAAAAGGGCCGTCCAGACAGTGCCGGCAGACCAAGTAGGATCCGCCTACTCAAGATTCTTTTTGGTCCCCAAAAGGACGGGAGAGTGGAGACCAATATTAGACCTCAGCAATCTCAACAGATTTGTCAAAAGGCAAGATTCCGGATGGTCACGCTTCAGTCCATTCTGCCCTTTCTGGGCAAGGACAGCTGGATGTGCTCTATAGACCTTCAGGATGCGTACTATCACATAAAGATTCACAGGCTCCAGGAGGTTTCTCCGCTTTCGGCTAGGGGCCAGTCATTACCAATTCAGAGCCCTGCCCTTTGGCCTCACTTCAGCCCCAGAGTGTTTACCAAATGCATGGCAGTGGTCACAGCTCCCCTGAGACGCCTAGGATTCCAGGTGTTTCCTTATTTGGACGACTGGCTCCTCTCCGCCACCACCAAGTGTCAGCTTCTTCAGTCCAGAGACTACACCCTACAGCTTTGCCAGAATCTGGGAATTTCAGTAAATTTCATAAAATCTTCTCTGCTGCCTTGCCAATCTATCACCTTTATAGGCGCAGAGTTAAATACTATCAAAATGTTAGCCAGACTAACAGATCAAAGAATTCTGGACATCCAAAAATTTGTTCGGCTTCTGTTACAAAGCAAAAAAATCAAAGCCAGGTTTGTCCTGAAAGTTCTAGGTCTAATGGCTGCGGCCATTGTTCTTCTACCACTGGCTCGCTTTCACATGCGTCTCCTGCAGTGGATGCTTTTCACGCAGTGGTCGTATCACGATCTTCCGATGAGACACGAGATCTTAGTGACACAATCTTGCAGGGCTCATCTGGTCTGGTGGATATCTTCCCCTCTTCTTCATCAGGGCTGCCCCTTTGTTCCCCCTCCTCCAGTTGCCACAGTCACCACGGATGCCTCCTGATCGGGTGGGGGCAGTATCAGGGCAGGATGGTCCACGGGACGTGGCAACCCATAGAATACCATCTGCACATAAATGTCCTGGAGATGAGAGCAGTGCTTTTAACGTTGCAAGCCCTCGGCGACTTTCTTCCCACGGGGACTATTGCAATACAGACGGACAACATGTCCGTAGTCTGGTACATCAACAAACAGGGCGGGACCAGATCCTATCCCTTATGTCGAGAAGCTCTCAGACTTTGGCAATGGGCGATCTCTTCTCAGCGGTTTCTGATAGCAACGACATCCGCGCCAGGTCCAACCTATTGGCGGACAGGCTAAGCAGATCTATTCTGATGCCTCACGAGTGGTCTCTCAATCAATCTGTAGTGGATCAGATTTTTCTGAAGTGGGGCACTCCTTGTTGCGATCTTTTCACTACCCCTCAAAACAACAAGTGCCCAGACTATTTCACTCTATTTCGCCTTCCAGGCCAACCCCTGAGAGACTCTCTAACCCAGGATTGGCCTCGGGGACTTCTTTATGCTTTTCCTCCCTTTCCATTGATTCCACAAGTCATTCAGAAAGCCACGGTTTTGAGAGCCAAATTGATCCTCATTGCCCCATATTGGCCTCGACAAATTTGGTTTCCGTCTCTGCATCGTCACCTTCTGGTGCAGCCCTGGCATCTGGACCCAGTTCGGATCTTTTGATCCACCAGTCGGGTCAGCAGCACCGGGCCATTCATTCTCTCAACCTCACTGCTTGGTTGCTCCACTTCCTTCCCTAGCCAGGCTACCAATGATTTCTGACTCAGTCAGAGACATTTTAGTGTCCTCTTTGAAGTCAGTCCACTAGGACTGTTTATGCTAGCAAGTGGCGGCGGTTTTCGATTTGGGCAAACTCCAGAAATATAGATCCTTTACTGCTCCTGTACATTCTTTTTTAGATTTCCTAGCGGAGGTTTTTCATTCTGAATCCTCTTCTTCTACACTCAAAATACAACTGGCTGCCATTTCCAAGTATCATGTTGGCTTGCATGACAATAACATCATGTCTCATAGATTATGCAAGGCCTTTTCGAGAGGAGTTTTTCTCCTAATACCACCTATAAAGCATCCTCCTCCATAATGGGATCTAAACTTAATGTTAGCATCCTTGATACTACCTCCTTCGAACCGTCTGCTTCATGTTCTTTGAAGTTATTGACGTGGAAAACTATATTTTTACTCGCTATCACTTCTGCTAGGAGGGTTTCCGAGATTCAAGCTCTCTGTATCCGTTCACCTTATTTGGTTTTTCATAAGGACAGGGTATCGTTAAGAACTAACCCTTCCTTTCTCCCCAAGGTTGTATCTCAAACCAATATTAACCAATCTATAGAATTACCTGTCTTTTTCCCTAACTATTCTGACAGAGCTGAACAGAAATTACATTTTTTGGATGTCCATCGTCAGCTCAGGTACTACTTGCATAGGACTAAACAAATTAGAAAATCGGACCAATTGTTTGTCTCTTATGCAGAAAACAGGTTAGGTCTTCCAGTTTCTAAAGTGACCTTGTCCAGATGGCTGACTTCCACCATTTCCTATGTGTACTCTCTCAGAGGCAAACAACTACCTTCTAAGCCAAAAGCACACTCAACCAGGAGTCTATCCACTTCTGCAGCTTTTCAGGATAGACTTCCCATTGATACCATTTGTGCAGCAGCTACTTGGGCTACTCCTCATACCTTTGTTTCTCATTACAAGTTGGATCTGGCCTCCAGAGATAGGGCCAGTTTTGGTTCCACAGTTCTCAAGAGTCTGTTCCATTGAGCCACACGGGATACAGGTGCTAGGACGCGGTCCCATCCAGCAAGAATGAAGGCGAGATTGACAACTTAACATTTAGAAGTTATGTACCTACCATAACGTTCCATGTTAGTTGTCTTCTCGCCTTCTTTCTTGGCCCCCTCCCTCCTTCCCCTGGCCTGGACAGATCTTGAAGAGTTCCTATTAGTTGGTTTCCTCTAGATCTTTGTTGTGAGGACTTCTTTTAGGAAACTTTGTTCCTAATTTGGTTAGGATAACCTTTAGCAGGGTCAGTTAGCTGCCAAACGAGATCTGAGGTAGTTCCACCTTGCATCATGGGATATAGGGTTGCCTCGAGCTGGTAAAAGGAGTTCTCGAGCTAAAGCAGTGCAGTGGAGCCGAGGATCGGCTCCGAACCCATCCAGCAAGAAAGAAGGCGAGAGAAGACAACTAACATGGAACGTTATGGTAGGTACATAACTTCTAATTTTTTGATAACTCCAGAGCACAAAAACCTTTAGCATAAAGACTAAGGCAACAGAAAGTATGTGTAGAAAGGGTTGTCACCAAGCTTAGGGAGCCTATAACAAGGAAGGTAACCAGAGATCCTGTAGAGGTACACGAAATATTTAGGAAATGTTATGAAATTCTGTACAGAGCAGAGACATATGGAAATCAAGAAAAGGTACAAATGGAAATGGTTATGGAAGAATTAAATATGCAAAGGTTAGAGGTAGAGGAGTCTCAATTACTAATAGGATAGGAGGAGATGAGATAACAATGGCGATCTGCCATTTACACCAATCTATCAAAGCATAATCTCACCAAACTTGAAACTAGCTACTATAACATAACCAGATTTGCCACTGGCTCTCCCTACAGAACTCATCACTGCCTCAACCTTAAACAACTCAGATGGTTAGAACTACAAAATCAACAACAATACAATCAACTTGTGATTGCACAAAAAATCCTGCACCATCCTACTAATACTCCCATCCTTACTAATCTGATCTCTCCTTATAAAAATCTTTCAACACTACGCTCAGCTAATAAACTTCTTATTGCCAGCAACCCTTCTAATAACAAAGCAGGTGATTCCCTCTTCTCCAATGTTGTGGGTAGAATCTGGAACAAACTTCCTAATACACTCACCTCACTCTCATCCTCTCTAATCTTTAAAAAACACCTTAGAGACCACCTTAAAATACATTGGCTTTGCCCCTGTTCAAAGCCTGATTGAATCTACTTTTCATCTCTCCCCTCCCCTGGTTCCTACTCTCTTGCGTCCTTAACAATTACCCTCCAATATCTTATGAACAACACTATAACAAGTTTCCTAATTTTCTGTTTTAGTTTTTACTGACTTCACATGAACCCTACTAAAGCATTAAAATTTGTTTATTTTTTACTTCTGCTCTAATGAAACGTTACATTATTCACGATTTATTATTATTTTTTTTCATGTCTTATTTTGTTATGTGAAACTAGTCTTTTTTTTTAGAATATTTTGAATGTATTAATTTACTCATGTTGGAGCTTTTCTCCTCGGGCCTCTACTGAAAATGGATATGTATCCAGCTAGACTAGCCCAGTCAACAAATGTAAATAAAAATAAATTAAAAAAAAATAAGTCCCCAGGAATAAATGATATTCCTGTGAAAGTTTGGAAGCTAGGAAGGAAAATTGATAAAGACAACAGAAGTGTTGTTTGGAGAAGCATCAACATTCTGGAAGAAAACAGTGGTGGCTGTAATACCTAAAGTTGGTAAAGACCCATCAAATCCAGCTTCATATGGGCCCATTTCAATTGTAAGCCATGGTTATTATAAAATGTTTATGTCTATATTGGCTAAAAGAATGGCAAAGGTGATGCCAAAATTGATAGCTATGGATCAATGTTGTTTTGTGGAGGGGAGCCAAACATTTGACAATATTAATAGAGTAATGCTGATACAGAGGGAAGCAGAATGTAAGAAAATACCACTGTTGTTGGTGGGTCTTGATCCAAAGAAAGCATTCAAAAGAGTAAGCTGGGAGCAGGGCAATGGAATCATTTGCATTCCTTGACAAAATTATAAGGTTGATTAGGAGGATATATGAGGGATTGGAGGTAAAAATTAAAGTGGGTGGGTTCCTCTCTGTTAAGTTCTGTTTGACCAGAGGAACTAGGCATGGGTGTCCTCTTTCCCTTTTGTTTGAGTTACATTTAGAACCACTGCCAAAGAAAATAAGCGACTCAGAAATTCAAGGAAATAACTGGTATGGTAGTCAAGAAAAGATGGCTTTATTTGTAGATAATATTATTTATACCTTATAAAACCAGAAAAGGACATTTCAGTGTTGTGGAACATTTTGAAACAGGTTCAAGTCTTTTCGGGATACAAAATTAATAAAGATAAAACAAAGGCAATAGTTGTAAACTATCTACGCATACATGAATTGGTTCAGCATTACCCATATTTAAAAATTAAGTACTTAGGAGTATGGATTGAAAAGGATTCCTTTATAGCAGTTGAGGATATGTGAAACGAGACTAAACAAAAGACAACACAAAAACCGAGAAGTTGGAAGCTCTGTTTTATGGACATGGATAGCAAGATACAAGTAGTCAAAATATTTTTAGTCCCTTTAGTTTTATACACAGGTCAGACATATTTCCATCAACCAGAGGAAAAGTTGTGGATAACAATTAATAAAGAGTTGAAGGATTTTATTTGGGTGGGGAAGACAGAAAGAGTCAAGTGGGATAAGCTGGTCCTCCAAGTAGAACAAGGTGGTTTGGGATTACCTGATTTGAAGGGATATTTCAGATATCCACGGTTAAGGCTCATGCACAAGCAGAAAGCTACAATTCAAAGTGGAAAGGGATGATGATTAAATGGGGGGGGGGCTTGGGATTCTGGATAAAGATCCTTAAGGAGAACAATTACCACACAGAATATTATGTTCATAAAGTAACAGAACGTATTCTACGAACTAAGCCAACATGGGAATGGAGAATAGAGATTCTGCCGATAGAGATGACTGCAATTAGGGCCATAGACAATAAGCAAGAGAGGGCAAGAATTTACTGGAGAAAACTGGCAAAGGAACCAAGGTACTGGGAAATAATAATTAGAGAGGGAAAGGTAATAGAATGAGAAGAGGCCAAGAATTTATTTGAACTGCAGGTTAGAGATAGCCTTCCCTTTTAAGGACTGACAGAGTATAGGCAAAGAAAAAGAAATAGGGGGGATCCTAAGTGAAAGTCCAGCATAGGTAGAGATTTTAGTAGATTCCGAAGATATGGTAGTTCGAATGCAGGAACCACAACCAAACCAAGTCGAATACAGGAAATTGTTTGAAAGTAAATATTCACTGAATTCACCACAGGACCCACGTAAATCCAATAATCAAATATAGCTCCCCATATGTCACTTTATTCTCCACAAAATTCACTATTCCACAAGAATCACAAAGTTACAACACGCACTGTTAACCTAGGTTTCGTCTTAGTGTTAAAGACTTCTTTAGAACAACTACTACAACAGTTTTCTAATATAAATACCAGGCTTAATTACCAATCAAAAACTTAATCAACCTCCAATTAATGATTTATTTATTTTATTTTATTTATTTATTATAATAAATAAATAAAATAATTAATGAATTAAATTACACTTTTAATATTTACTTTTAAACAATTTCCTGTATTCGACTTGGTGTGGTTGTGGTTCCTGCATTCGAACTACCATATATTCGGAATTTGTTAGTGGTCCTGTGGTTACTTAGTTAGTTTAGAGATTTTAGTAGAATCTAGAACAGAAGCTGCTGTTAAAAAGGATAATTAGTACAGCATACAAAATATTGCATGATAACTATAGGAATCAATCAGAGGAAATCAGAAAGGATTGGGAAGAGAGACTGGATAAGCAACTCACAAAGAAAAAATGGAGAGGATACAATGGATATAAAAAGTGTACACACCCCTGTTAAAATGCCAGGAAAATCTCAGGTTTTTGGGATATAAAAAATGAGACCACAATAAATTGTTTCAAAACTTTTCCCACCTTTAATGTGACCTATAACCTGTACAATTCAATTGAAAAAACAAACAGATCTGTTAGGACAAAAAATATAAAAAATTAAAAATGTACAATAATCTTAAACTAATACTTTGTTGAAACACCTTTTGATTTAATTACAACATTCAGACTTCTTGGGTAGGAGTCTATCAGCACGGCACATCTTGACTTGGTAATATATGCCCACTCTTCCTTACAAAAGTGCTCCAAATCTGTCAGATTGCGTAGTCATCTCTTGTGCACAGCCCTCTTCAGGTCACCCAACAGATTTTCTATTGGATTTAGGTCTGGGTTCTGGCTGGGCCATTCCAAAACTTTACTTTTCTTCTGCCGAAGCCATTCTTTTGTTGATTTGGATGTATGCTTGGGGTCATTGTCATGTTGAAAGGTGAAATTTCTCTTCATCTTCAGCTTCCTAGCAGACTCCTGAAGGTTTTGGGCCAAAAGTACTGGTATTTGGAACCGTTCATAATTCCCACCACCTTGACTAAAGCCCCAGTTCCAGCTGAAGAAAAGCAGCCCCAAAGTATGAAACTACCACCACCATGCTTCACCATGTGGATGGTGTTCTTTTGGTGATATGAAGTATTGTTTTTGCGCCAAACGTAACTTTTGGAATTGTGGCCAGAAAGTTCAACCTTGGTCTCATCAGACCATAACAGATTTTTCCCACATGCTCTTGGGAGACTTGATGTATTGTTTTGCAAATTTTAGCCAGGCCTGGATGTTTTTCTGTGTAAGAAAAGGCTTCCATCTTGCAACCCTACCCCACAGTCGACATATGGAGAATACCAGAGATTGTTGCCACATGCAGTACACAAACAGTACTTGCCAGAAATTCCTGCAGGTTCTTCTATGTTGCTGTAGACCTCTTGGCAGCCTCCCTGACCAGTTTTCATCTTGTCTTTTCATCAATTTTGGGGGAATGTCCAGTTCTTTGCAATGTCACTGTTGTCCCATATTTCCTCCCCTTTTTGATGACTGTCTTCACTGTGTTCCATGGTATATCCAATGCTGTGGCAATTTTTTTGTACCCTTCTCCTGACTGATAGTTTTCAACAGTAAGACCCCTTTGATGCTTTGTATGTTCTCTGTGAACCATAGCTTTTGCTGTAGCAGGCAACCGAGTAAATGTCAGGAAAATCCTACTAGGACAGATGAACTTTATTTGGGGTTAATCAGAGTATCTTTAATTGATGGCAGGTGTGCTTATTGTATGTTTTTTAGTTTTTTTATTATTCCCCGAACAGATTTGTTTTTCAATTGAATTGAACAGGTTATAGGTGAAATTAAAGGTGGGAAAAGTTTAGAAATGATTTATTGTGGTCTCATTTTTTTATATCACAAAAACCTGGCATTTTAACAGGGGTGTGTACACTTTTTATATCCACTGTATATGGATAATTCCCAAATATACAACAAAGTCTAGAGGATTTGGGATCTTAGCTTGGAAGTGTTTACATAGGTATTTTTATACACGAAGTAGACTCCAAATAAATTTTCCTCAGGTAGACACCAAATGTTGGAGGTGTGAAGGGGAAGAAAGAGATAATTGGCAGCATATTTTTGGGGGAGTGTAATGAGTTGGCAGACTAAAAATTCCCTGCAGACTACCCTAGCAGAAATACTGGGTGAGGAAATTGGTATAACTAAGGAAATTATTTTTTGAGCTATGATACAGAATTAGAATTGTTGTTGCCTAGACATAGTAAGGCTTTGCCAAGTCTAATTATGGTGGTTGCCAAAAAGCAATTACTAGAAAACTGAAATCAATGTCTAAATCAACTATACTACAAATAGTGACTATAGTAAGAGAAATAAACAACTGGAAATTGGATCTTTGGAAAAGGGTAGGAGCAAATTACTTAGAATCTTTGGAAAAGGGTAGGAGCAAATTACTTAGAAAAAAATGAGAATTGTGGGAAAAATACATGCAGAATAATGTTTTGGAGGAGGAATGAGGTTTAAAGGAAGGCAGTATTTGAATGAGCTTTGTAATGTTTGATAGAGTATAAGCGATGTATAACGTTTGCAACTAAAACTGTGTCAGTAGTTTTTGTTTTCATTTATATAAATGTATGATTGCCTATGTCATAAGTGATCATTTAATAAAGTTTTTTTTTGAAAAACAGAAAACAAAATTCTCAGAATTTACTCAGAATGGAACTACCTATTCCAATCCACTGGAATTTGTAAGCATACTAGCAAACAAATGATGTGCCAACTTCACCCAAGACAGCTATATAAATTTCCCATATCCTCAAGGATATCCAACCCCCAATGATCAATCTCTAAATAACATTTACTAAAAGTACTCTCCAAATCAAAAAAAAAAGCATCTTCCATGAGAACTGACACCTGGCTGCTTGATAAACAGTTCTAAATAGGCATGGGTGAACCCATTCCTTAATCTGTTTAACATAAGCCTAGTGATTAGCTTTGGCCTTGAAGTCTGCCACAAAGCTGTTGTGATGCCATTTCACAAGGATGGTGCTACAACAAATTCCAAAACTTAGACAAGTCTTATTTGTAAAGCTATCAAATATCTTGACTCTCAGTAGTTTGGCTTTCTAAAAGGTAGATCCTGCCTAATGAATCTGGTAAATTTCTTTGGAAGGGTAACAAAACTCATAGAGAGTGGTCATACTGTTCCACAGTAATACCATGACCTGGTCAATGCATTTGATAGCACACCACACGCTAGCATAATCTACAAGCTAATCAATCCACAAAATGATCCCTGTGTAATGAGATGGAAGTCAAACTGGCTGATAGGTAGAACCCACACAGTGAAGGTTGTGGGTACATCCTCTGAGACCATGATGGTGAACAGTGGGGTCCCTCAAAGGTTTGTCATTTGACCTCTGTTATTTGGTACCTACTTCTCAGATCTCCAACTCACAAATGATGACTTATAGTTAACCAAGTCTGCAGATAACTATAAAGTGGGAGTCATCCTTAAGTCCCCCTCTAATACAAATGTACTCCATCAAGAGTGCAACACTGTAGCATTTGGTATGCATTCCCTCTCTTCAACATACAATATGGACAACACCCCACTTAAATTAAAATGGAAGAGACTTGGAAACATGGTTAGATAATTCCCTCACTTTTGTGATCACCGTGTTACAACTGTGTTCAGAGTAGTCCTGCTTAGTACAACTGATCACTAAAGGTATATCAATCCAGAGCTAAAGAAGTCCTTACCCCTTACAATCTGCAATTACTAGGCATACCACAGTACATAAATGTCTCTTCTGAGATGCACCTCACTAGACATATCAAGCAACTGGACAGACTTCAGAGGATTTTAACTAAAAAGATCAAGGGAGTAAAAAGACCTGAGCTACCAAGAGAGTGGAAATATTGTTCCTATTCAGTACCCTACAGACTACTTAGGGTTGATCTATGACGTGTATTTTGGGCCACTATGGAACCAGTAGTCTTAGACATCTTATATCTACATAAATCAGACAGTTCTATAAGTTCAAGGACCAGAGACCTAAATCTGCATTGGCAAATTAAAGTAATGTGGAGGACTATATACGTCATGCAGTATCTTCTCCTCCTCAGGAATAAACTTCCACTGCATGTTAAGCAGTGAGATACATTACCTTCTTTCATATGTGAACTAGGTAAATGTATGGATATATGTAAATTCATCTCTGACTAAATTGGCCTGTCCCTCCTTGAAAAAGAAGCCAAGACCTAAGGGTGGAGACTAGTGAGGTGTAAATGAGCACTAGGCCCACTTGCCTTGTATCTACAATGATCCTGCAAATCCTCTAACCATCTTTGCATAAAATATATTATTACTCTGCAAATATACGTATGAATAATACAACATACTCTGCTTCTCACAGTCAGAAAAAAATGTGGTAAGAAGACTAAATTGTACAAATGTATTTATATACAAGCACATGCATACATTTTGTTGTATAATAGCAGTAAGCAATGCTGGTGCATTAGTACAGATGGAATGCAACATTAACCAAAGTACCCATTATTTGGAAAACCTAATAATACTCATAGATAAGCAATGCTTGCTTTCACAGTAAACTATAGAGCTGAGAAGTGACACTGATAAAATAAGATCATTACCTGATATTTAAATAACCTGAACAAAGTAATTATGAAATTCTGGTACTGAATTAAAAACACCACTAACTACAAACGTTAACATTTATGTACTGTTGGCTAGTGCTGTATCATAGAAGGATAAAGCTCTAACTGTGGCCAGGTAACTCAGGTTTAATTAGAGGATTAGGCATCTGAGGCAGTGGGGGGAAAATATGGGCATGCCCATCCCAGAGGAAAGGGCATTCATCTAGGCATTCCCTGCAGGGAGGTGTGGTCCCTAGAAGGGAAAACCTCTCAGATGCAACAGGTGAATACAGGGCAGGGGATATAACAAGAAGTAGATTACAATGGAAAGAATTCACCATGGAAGCACTCAATGGCATAAACCTCCCAGGATGCCTTTAGGATCTGAACTGAACCCTTAGCCTTAGAATACAGACAATCTGGGGGTAGTACAAGAGGCTGGTAGACCCAGCAACATGTGGGGGCAATGAGGTAGCCAGAAAGAATGAAATACAAGAGGAACAAAAAAAATTATGTTCTGTCTTTTTGGTAAAAGAAATACAAGACCATCACTGTATAAAGATGATATCTATCGACAGAACCTTTAATCTGTAATTGGTCTCTAATGCTTTAAAAATATAATACAGTAAAAAACAATTTGCAAGTTTGTCACTAGATGTCTGTTAGTTGTGAATACTGTGGCTGTTTCATCTCTTGGGTCATGGATGAAAAAGGTACTTGGACCTGCTCACTTAAATGGCTAAGAAATATACATGAACAAATAAATGAATAAATGAAAAGCAAAGTTACAGAACTCAGAAACAAACTCAGCCTTATTTAACTTATGGACACCTCTTATTTTTTTTTACAACAGTCTACAAACACTCACAAAACATTTTTACTTTTCTGTCAATATTACAGTTTGATATTCAGTGATACCATCTAACCATTGCTGCACACCACCATTTTGGTTCTGTGGCAGAATAAAGATCTTCAATACAAAATGTTCAGACATACGTTTTCAGACTATGAATGACAGTGTAAATTCTTATGCTAAACCTGAAACTATATAAGGAATAGCATAGGTTCCAAACTGTCTTGTACTTATTGCATTTTTGTTCTCTGTTTTAGCTTGCTATTATTATGCACATTAATGTGGTTCAACTTTGAATAAGACCTACTTAAATGATTTTTTTAAATAAGCACCATCCCACCTGTCCATGTATTTAAAGACTTTGATCTCACATAGTTCTGTTCAGTACTAGAATACAAATATTGCTTCCTTCAAACACAGTTAAATTAAGATAAAAGGAGAATGAAATTACAGGCAGTCCCCGGGTTAAGGATAAGATCCATTTTTTAGTCTGTCCTTAAGTCAAATTTGTATGCAAGTCGAAACACGTACATATGGTTCTTATTAAATGTCACTTAGTCAAATGTTTGCCTCAGTCTAGTATTTACTTTTCTTTGCATATAAAACATTTAAAAACCCTTCCAAACAAAAAAAAAATCTTAAACATAATACTGCACACTGTAGCTATGCTTTCTTAGTTCCTATCAACAAAGCTGGTTTAAAGCATCTTCTTATTAAATGTAGTGCTTATGAGGACTTTTTCACATACACGCACCATACCTCTCAATTGTACAGATTTTCACTGACTGTCCAGATTTTTGCCTCGTATTTTTGGACCATTTTTCATAAAATTGTGATTGTTTAGCAAAAGCAGTGGCAAATCATCAAAGACTGAAGTTAGAAAATGTCTCAACTGTACAGATTTTCACAAAATGTCCAGATTTTGGCATCCTATGTTTGGTCTGTTTTTCATATACTTCTGGTTTTCTGGCACATTAGGGGTAAATCATTACACATTTCAGTTAGAAAATAATGGCAGACATTTGAGTTCCAGATGCCATATCCTTCAGAAAATTCATGTTAATGGAAAACCTGTTATTCTATCAACTTTCTAAGTTCATAACAGCAATATTTAAAAATTGTCCCTACTTTTGGGCTTTTGTCCCACTTTTATTTATGGCTTGGTCCAGATTTCTTGCTCTAAGAGCTTGACAGGTATGATGACAGACATTTGAGTTTCAGAATTCATACCCTTCAGAAAATTCATGCTAATGCAAAACCTGTTATTTTATCAACTTTCTAAGTTTAGAAGAGCAATATTTATTATAGTTGTCCCTATTATTGGGCATTTGTCCCACTTTTATTTATGGCTTTGTCCATATTTCTTGCTCTAAGAGGTTTAGAGGTATTTCTCACACACACACACACACACACACACACACACACACACACACACACACACACACACACACACAGTCATTTCTTCATTCATACCTGCATTCACTCACATATCGCTCTCTCTGGATCTCACAGACACAGTCCCTTCCTCATTCATATCTACATTCACACACACATGATTGCTCTCACTTTCCTCTCATCCCTCACAAACACAATCACTTCCTCATTCATACGCGCATTCACTCACACATCGCTCTCACTTTCTCACGATCTCTCACACACACAGTCACTTCCTCAATCATACCTGCATTCACTCACACATCGCTCTCACTCTCCCACTCTCTCTCTGTCTTTCACTCACACACACAGATTTGGGCAACTTTATTTTATTACTTTTTTTCACATTATTTCTGACATTGTGGTAACCTGTTCGTATCTATGGGTTGTCCGCAAGTCAGATGTCCATAACTAAACATGGGCAAGTACGACAGGTCCTTACGAAAAATAACAAGAACCATACAAAATATTATATTGAAAGTAGCAAAAAGTATTCTAAGAACTAAGCCAACACAAGAATGGAGAAAGGAGATTTTGACGATGGGGATGACTGCAATTAGAAGTACAGAGAATAGGCAAGATGAGTCTGGAATTTACTGGACAAATTTGGGAAAAAACTAAGGTATTGGGAGCAAATCACTAGACATGGAAAGGTAAGAGAATAGGAAGAAGCCAAGAATATATCTGGACTGCAGGCTAGTCTGCCTTCCCTTTCAGGGACTGATTTTTGAGTATAGGCAAAGAGAAAAGGATAAGGAATCCTAAGTGAAAAAAAGTACAGTTGTGTACACTGACCATAATTGTAGATGTTTGACTGCATTCACTGTTGCAGTCATCACTTGTGGGTTATCCCTGCTGGGTAGCCCTCGGCCGGCCTGATTCCTTCCTGTATTGGCTGTTCTGAAACTGTGGCTGATGTCAGGTCGTCAGGGCTATAAGGGTGACAACCGACGCCATTACATCAGTTTTTCTTGCCCCCCCTGTAGTCAGGATCCCCTAAAGAGGATATAGAAATACAGGGGAAGGTGGGAAGGAAACAAGACTGCAACAGTGAATACACTCGAACATCTACATTTATGGTAAGTGTACATAACTGTATTATGTTCTTCGTGCTTCACTGTTGCAGCCATCACTTGTGGGAAGATTCCCAAAGCTGAGGATGTGGGTGGAGGCATGCTATATAGGTTATGGGGATGCTAGCATGCCTTGCAGGATTGCAGATGCAAATCTTACTGATTTGCCCTGGTTTTGGAGAATGTAGCCAGCTGGTAGTGCTTAGTGAAAGTGCGGACAACTGTCCATGTAGCAGCCTCCAGAATATCCTTGGTAGGAACCCCTCTCAGGAAGGCTGTGGAAGTACAGGCTGCTCTTGTGGAATGAGATCTGATGTATTTAGGAGGGCTCTTTCCATGGAAGGCATAGCAGAAATGTATGCAATGAGAGATCTAGTTAGAAATGGTCTTCTTTGTAATGGGTTTCCCCTCTGCCCCAGGGGCGAACAAAACCAGTGGCTCGTCAGTTTTTCTGACTGATTTGGTCCTGTCAAGGTAAAATCTCAATTGTTTGTGTATGTCCAGGATAGGGCGTCCACCCTCCAAGCTTCTGAGTGAAACTCTCTTGAGCAGAATTTGGTCAGCTGGTGGTTCTGGTAGCTTGCAAAAAGGTCTGTGTCTATTTTCCCCAGATCTGACTAATCTTTAGGAAGGTCTCCCTGTGCAACTGCCACTTATAGGGATCCAAGATTTGTCTGCTTAAATGCTCTGCCAGGGTGTTTTGTTTCTCTGGAAGGTATTGTGCTATCAGATGCAGTCCCAGGTTTCAGTCTGACTGCCAGATTTTCATAGCTAAGTGACACAAGGGGTAAGAATGGGTGGCCCCTTGCTTGTTGATGTAATAGATAAAGTACAGTTGTGTACACTTACCATAAATGTAGATGTTCGAGTGTATTCACTGTTGCAGTTACATTTGGGTTATCTGCTTGCAGGTAGCCCTCAGTCGGTCTGATTAACAAAGTCTTGGGTCCTGCATCAGTTGTTGTCCCTTCTTCCATGACGTCAGGTCGTCAGGGGTATAAAACATGCAGCCGACGCCATTACATCAGTTTTTCTTGCCCCAGATGTCAGGTGCCCCCCAATGGGAAGCAATTAAATATAGATGTACAAAGATATACCTCCAACAAAAAAACAAATACACAAAAAGGCATAGTAAAGGAAAGTAGAGGTAGAGCCAAAAGAAGTTAGGGGGCTGGAGGGATGGTAACCAGGACTGCAACAGTAAATACACTTGAACATCTACATTTACGGTAAGTGTACACAACTGTACTATGTTCTTCGTGTTTCACTGTTGCAGTCATTACATTTGGGTAGATTCCCAAAGCTATGGTTGGGAGAAGGAATTTAGATAGATTTAGGGCCAGCTATAAGGCCCTGCAAGACTGCAGTGGCAAAGCCAGCTCTGGATTTAGAGAAAATTGGCAAATGATAACTCTTGGTGAAAGTATGTACAGAACTCCAGGTAGCAGCTTCTAGGATGTCCCTGGTAGGGACACCTCTGAGAAAGGCTGTAGAGATAGATGCAGCCCTGGTGGAGTGAGGTCTGATCCCCTGGGGGATAGGATTTCCATGGTGCTTATAGCAGAAATGAATGCAATGGCTTATCCATTTAGAAATGGTTTGCTTTGAAATTGCCCTGCCCTCTGCCCCTGCAGCAAATTCCACCAGCAGTTATTCAGATTTCCTTTGAGGTTTAGTCCTGTCCAAGTAGAATCTAAGTTGTCTGTGCACATCTAAGGAATGCAGTATCCGTTCCCCTTTATTCTGTGGATTGGGAAAGAAGGTTGGCAAATGACTGGACTGATTAAGAGCCACACTGGATACCACCTAGGGCATGAAAGATGGATTAGTTCTGAGGGACACCCTATCTGCGTGAAAGATGATGAAAGGCTCCACTGCCATAAGGGCCTGTAATTCAGATACCCTTCTAGCTGAAGTGATTGCAAAAAGGGAAACTGTTTTCCAAGAAAGAAAATTTAAGTCTGCAGTAGCAGCTGGCTCGAAAGGAGATAGAATGAGATTCTCCAAGACAAAGTTAAGGTCCCAGGTTGGGGTTGGAACTCTCCTGGGTGGTCTCAAATTTTTGGCCCCTCTGAGGAACTGCTTGAGCAGTGAATGAGAGAAGAGGGGCGGTTCTGTGTTATAATGAGGTGAAATGGCTGAGGCGTGGATTTTAATGGAGGAAAAAGACAGGCCCTTGTGAAGCATCTCAGTTAAGTATTGTAAAATCTGAGGTAAATTGGGCGCTGTTGTGCTCATCCCTTGAGATTGGTTCCAGGCACAGAATCTTTTCCATTTTTCAGCATAACATTTTCTAGTACTAGGCCTCCTTGTCTCTAAAATGATATCCATCACAGGTTTGCTGAGGGATGGTAAAGGAGAGATTAAGTAATTAGCCAGGCTGCAAGGTTCAGTGTTAGAAGCTGAGGGTGCAGAATCTGGTTCTCCTGCTGAGACAGCAGGGAAGGAGTCTGAGGCAGGTGCCATGGAGATAACTGTGACACACAGTGCAGGAGGGGGTACCAGTGTTGGGGCGGCCAGTCTGGAGCAATCAGAATCATCCTTGGTTTGTCCCGTTTGATTTTTAGTAATACTTTGGATAGCAGAAGCAGAGGAGGAAGGCATAGACGGATAAGTTTTTCCAGCTGAAGGACAAAGCATCCACTTTCCAGGCTTGTTTGTGGGGAGTTCTTGTGCAAAATTTGTCCAAATGGTAATTCTGGGGAGAGGCAAACAGGTCTATATCTGGGCTCCCCCATTTGCTTGTCAACATGTTGAAAATACTTGGTTCCAGTTTCCACTTGTGTGGGTCCATGAGGTTTCTGCTTAGTCCGTCTACCAGTGTATTTAATTTTCCTGGCAGGAATTGAGCTTGTAGGTGCACTTGGTAGCTCAAGACTGTGTTCCACAATGCCATGGCTAGTCTGCAGAGGGGATAAGAATGTGCACGCCCCTGCTTGTTTATGTACCACATAACAGTGGTGTTGTCTGTCTTTATCATTAGTTGTCCTGGAAGAATGTGGTCCTTGAAGGCTGTCAGAGCATTCTGTACAGCTAACATTTCTTTTTGATTGATATGCAGGTGCATTTGACTTGGGTTCCATTTGTCCTGAATGCACTTCCCTGCCAGGTGAGCACCTCCATGCATAGTCTGATGTGTTTGTTGTTAGGGTTTGGGCTGCAGGGGGTGGTGTGAAAGGTAGCAGGCCTCTGCCCACTAAAGGAACTCTAGGCATAGGCAAGGTATGGTAGGAATCATTGTTTCCAGGTCTTGAGAATGTTGACACCATAGGCTTTTTAGATACCACTGTAGTTTCCTCATATGCAGTCTTGCATATGGAATTAGAAGAATGCAGGAGGCCATGAACCCCAAGGCTTGCAGTATTTGTCTTGCAGATAGCAGGGTTTTTGTGGACACTTGTTTGAAGTAGGTTGTCAAATGAATTTGTTTCTCTGGCGTGAGGTAAGCCATCTGGGAAGTTGTATTCAAGCTTGCTCCCAGGAATATAATTTGTTGACAGGGTACCAGGTGTGATTTCTTTTCATTTATGGTGTACCCCAGACAAGTTAGAACCCTTTGTACAAAGGCCAGATGATTCAACAGTATGTCCTGGCTTTCTGCCTGAATTAGACAATCGTCCATGTATGGGAATATTTTAATATTTCTTTGTCTGCAAAATGCAATAACTGGAGCTAGGCACTTTGTGAATACCCTAGGCGCAGTAGATAAGCCAAAGGGCAGTGCAGAGAACTGATAGTGCGTGTAGCCTGCTTTGAAGCGTAGGTATCTTCTGCAAGATTCCCTGATTGGGATGTGCAGGTATGCTTCTTTTAAATCTAGTGTTGCCAACCAGGCATCTTTGCCTAGCATAGGAAGTAATTGGTGAAGAGTCAGCATCTTGAATTTTGGAAACACCAAAAAGGTGTTTAGAGTAGACAGATCCAAGATAGGATGCCATGAATTGTCTTTTCTGGGTACCAGGAAAGGTCTTGAGTAGAAACCTTGTCCCTTTTCCTCTTCTGGTACCAGATGAATAGCTCCCATGCTTAAGAGAGAAAGTACTTGTTTTTGGGCCTCTGCCCACTGATTTGGGGGTAGGTCCGGCCACCTGCTTGGTGTTGGCAACATGTGGAAGTGAAATCTATATCCCTGGGACACTATATTTAAAACCCATTTGTCCTGGGTAATGAGTTCCCAATTCTTTGCATGAAGAGCAATCTTTCCCCCAAAGGGGCAGTCAGTTGATAAGTGCTTGGAAATTTTAAAAGGAAGTCATTGAGACAGTTTACCAAAGGGGGTGAGTCTTACTATTCCCAGATTTGGAAGTGGAGGCCCCCCACTGCTTAGTTCTGTGTGTCCCCTGGGACTGAAACCTGGGGTTTTTGCTGTGTCTGGGTTTGGCTTGAGAAGACCTGGAAGGGGCTGGAAAGGACCAGTTCTTAGAGGGCCAGTGCCTACTAAATATATGAGGCGGAACTTGTAAAACATCTTTAACAGTTTGCATAGAATTAGCTTTATCTTCCATCTTTTTAAGAACATCCTCAGCCTTGTTGCCAAACAGGCGGTCCTGATTTAAAGGAGCATCCAACAATTTAGCTTTAGCATGATCAGGCAAAGATTGCTCCTTAAGCCAAGCATGCCTTCAGAGCACAAATCCAGTAACAGCAGCCCCGCAAGAGGCCTCTAATGATTCAAAACCACATTGCAAAGTATGTTTTCCAACTTGTTCAGCAGAATGCATTAAATCCTGTAATTCTTTATTTTCCACACAGTCAGGAATCAACATAATTTTCTGTTTAAGCAGTCCAATAATATGTTGCTGATACTTTAACATGTGAAACTGGCAAGTGTAAACCTTCTTACCCCATCTATCCATGCCCTGGAGTCTCTATCAGGGGGGATAGGATTTGTATCAGTAGAAGCCTTAATGCTCTTGGCCCCCTGTGAAATAGTCTCTGGATCTGCAACAGGATTTTTAAAAAGGAACTTGTGGGACTCAGGGACCCTGTAGTATCTGTCAGGTTTTCTGGGAGCAGGAGGCAGGGAATCAGGGGCCAAACTAGATTCAGAAAAAGCATCATCAACAATGTCTAGTATAGGAGGAATAGCCAAAGGCCTATGCTGAGGTAGGAGAAGGAAATCCCTAAGCCTCTTTTTTGTATCAGAAAAATCCTGGCTTTCCCAGTGGAAATGCTCCCTTAGAGTATGTAAGGTTTCCCCAAAAGAAAAATCCTCAGGAGGGGAAGCAGAGGGAATGGAGTCCTCTGCATCAGAAACACCATAAGTAGGTAAGGGCAAATCCAGAAGAATCAGAAAAAACAGAATCCTGATCAGAAGATTCATAATCAACTTCAGTCCTGGGCATCTTAGAAGGGGGGGATGGCTACCCCTGATCAGAGTTATTAGATCTTCAGCCATTCTTATCATTTGTTTTTTAGGCATAGAGACCTGAGCATGTGGCCTGGGCGTCGTTTTTTTAGGCATGGATCAGGATTTAGGCCTAAGTAAAGAAGGAGGTGTTGGTTTATTATGTAAGTCTGTAGGCCTGAATACACCCTCAGAAGCCGGTGCCTGTACAGCGGCTCTGGACCCATCCAAGGTAGAGACATCCACGGGTTCCATAGTTGAAGCATCTTGCAGCATACCGGAATCTGAATGGGTCTCAGTAGAGGCCTGCAAATCAGAAGTAGTGGGTATCAGAAGCTGTGAAATCGCCTCACACTGGCAAACTGGCGACTGGCTTAGGAGAAGCGTCGTCAGCAGTTTTGGACCTCAGCAGCTGTCTCTGTTTTTATCTTTGCGTTTTTTCGGAATCCCAGTAGTCGGATGGCTAACCAACGACATTTCTGGATAATTAAACCAAGAACCGAAATATTTAGAGGTGAAAATATACTGACGACAGATAGTGCGCTGATTAAATAAAGCACAAAACCGACAGCAAGGTACGTCGTGGTCAGGGCCTAGACAAGGAATACAATATGAATGTAAATCTTTATGATGTATTTGCTTTCCACAAGTAATGCAATTATTAACTTTTACTGACATCGGTAAGGAGCAAGAAAAAGTTTCTCCAACGAGGAACTTAGCTTTAGTTGAAGACTTCAGTTCTGAAACTCGAAAATGAAAATTTTAGGAGTCGGCCGACCGGCACTTGCAAACTGCTTCTGCTTCAGGCATCACACGGCAAGAAAGACTGATGTAATGGCGTCGGCTGCATGTTTTATACCCCTGATAACCTGACGTCATGGAAGAAGAGACAGCAACTGACGCAGGACCCAAGACTTTGTTAATCAGGCCGACTGAGGGCTACCTGCAAGCAGATAACCCAAATGTAATGACTGCAACAGTGAAACAAGAACATCATCAGGAGTGTTGTCTGTCTTGTTTAAAAGGACTCCTAGTGACAGATGTTCTTGGAAGTTTAGGATTGTTCTGTGTACTGCTAGCATTTCTTTCAGGTTGATATGGAGACCCTGAACCTCCTGTTCCCAAAAGGCCCAAGCTCGCAGTGGTCCTTTGTGAGCTCCCCACAAAATATCTGAGGCGTCTGTGGTTATGGTTTGGTCATGTGGCTGAAGGACAAAGGGAAAGTCCTTGTTCAGAGTGCAAGCCTCGGCCCACCATAGGAACTCCTTCCCTATACAAGGAATCAGGTGGAGTTGGTGTTCCAGTGACTGGGAGTGTTGGCATCAGAGGTTCCTTAGGTACCACTGGAATTTTCTCATGTGCAGCCTGGCAAGGGGTACCAGCAGGATGCAGGAGGCCATGTATCCCAGGGCTTGCAGGATTTTTCTGGCAGTGAGGTGGGTTTTGTGTGCCAGCTGAATGAAGTAAGACTGTCGAAAGGCCCGTTCCTGTGGGGGGAAGAAGGCAATTTGCGCTGAGGTGTCTAGAAGGGTCCCCAGGAAGGTTATCCTTTGTGTGGGCTGTAGATGGGAATTCTCCAGGTTGATGGTGAATCCCAGTGAGGTTAGTAGGGTATGCACAAAGGAGAGGTCCTGCAGGACTTTTTCCTTGGTTTCTGCCTGTATGAGGCAATCGTCAAGATAGGGATAAATATGTTTGCCCTTCTGTCCGCAAAATGCAATGACTGGAGCCAGGCACTTGGTAAAGACTCTGGGAGCAGTGGATAGTTTTTGGAGAGTCAACATCTTGAATTCTGGAACCAGGAAGGACAGATTCTGGGTGCAGAGGTCTAGGATAGGGCACCAGGTGCCCTCTTTTCTGGTAACCAGGAACAGTCTTGAATAAAATCCTTTTCCAGTCTGTTCCTTTGGTACAGGTTCTACAGCACCCTGGGCATAAAACTTTCTGATCTGACGGATAGCTTCTGTCCTCTGATTTGCAGGGACATACAGGCAACCTGATCTTTTTGGCTTTTCTTTGAAACAGAATCTGTACCCGCTGGTAATAATTTTCAGGACCCATAGACCTGAGGTGATGGGCTGCCAGTTTTCTAGGAAGAGGGAAAGTCTTCCTCCTAGCCTGTTTGGTGACATGAGTGGCAGAGGGGAGGGGGAGAGAGTCATTGAGAGTCCTTGGAGAAGGGAATTGGTTTAGAACTCCCTTGCTAAGAGCAGCAGTGGACCACTACCTGGGTCTTTGTTGACTATGGGACTGATGCATAGAGGTTATGTCTCTGCATCCCTTTCTCTGGACTGGTTTTGTCTGCGAGAGAAAGGACCAGTGTTTAGTAGGGATGTTTCTGCTGAACATTGGAGGTTGCACCTCTAAGATGTCCTTGACAGTTTGCATGGACTTGACTTTGTTCTCCATTTTCTTAATGAGTTCTTCCGCTTTAGGTCCAAACAGCTGGTCTTTATCTAATGGAGCGTCTAGCATTTTGGATTTTACCTGGTCAGGCATGCCTTCTGATTACCGAACCTGTGACTGCAGCCCTGGTAGAAGCTTCTAAGGCATCAAAACCACAATGCAAGGAGTGTTTGGCTACCAGAGAGCTAGACTGCATGAGGTCTGTTAATTCTCTGGTAGTACTATTGTCAGGAATGGAAGATAACAGTTAGTTATGTACTCACCATAACAATCGATGTATGTGGTCCATCTCGCCTACATTCATTACTGATAGGTTCGGAGCCGATAATCGGCTCTGACTCAGCTGACTATTTTCTAGCACGAAGTCTCTAATTGGCTGGGCTAACTGGTATCCCAGGATGCACCTCGCCCAAACCCCCAGATCTTGTTTGCATACATCGCAATCACTCCACATACAGCAACCTCACTAAGAGGAATATCATCCACCAGAAAAAGGAATAAACCGATTCTGAAGGGTCTCAGATTAATTTTCCTCCAAATCCTTCAAGCAGGGGGCAGGTGGGAGGGTACGTAAGAATGTAGGTGAGATGGACCACATACATCGATCGTTATGGTGAGTACATAACTAACTGATGTCATGTGGTCCTATCTCGCCTACATTCATTACTGATGGGACAGCGTCCCTAGCACCTCTAACCTGGGAGGCTCATAGGAAAATACTCCTGAGAACTGTGGAACCAAAGGAAGCCCGGCCTCTAGATGCCACATCCAGCTTGTAATGAGAGATAAAGGTATGGTGAGAAGCCCAGGTGGCCGCTGCACAAATGTTGTCCAAGGAAAGCCTGGCATGATATGCGATTGAAGTCGAGACTGCCCTAGTGGAATGAGCCTTAACTGGGAAGAGTAAATTTCTGCCTGCTGATGAGTTAATAAAGGAAATGCAATCCTTAATCCACTTGGAAATTGTGCACTTGGAAACAGAACTACACGTTCTATTCTCCGAAAAGGACACAAACAATTGATCCGATTTTCTTACATGTTTCGTCCTGTGTAAATAGAATCTTAGTTGTCTATGCACATCCAATTGATGAAATTTGAACTCTGCTTTGTTGGAGAAGTTGGGAAAAAACACAGGTAGCTCAATGGATTGGTGGAAGTTAAATGTAGAAGACACCTTAGGGAGGAAAGACGGATTAAGTCTCAAGGATACCCTGTCCTTACGGAATATCAAATACGGGGGCCTAATGGACAATGCTTGAAGTTCTGATACTCTTCTAGCCGAGGTGATGGCCACCAAAAATGCCGTCTTCCAGGATAAGAATTTTAGTTCGCAAGTGGCAGCCGGCTCAAAGGGCGGAGAAGTGATGGCTTGCAATACCAGATTTAAATCCCATGGCATGACGGGTTCTGAGACAGGAGGGCGCAGTAACCAGGCTCCTTTCAAAAAGGCCTTGCAAAGTTTATGGCCCATAAGAGCGGGTTCATAGGATACATTGGAAGTTAGAAATGGCCGCCAGCTGCACCTTAACGGTCGAGGGAGTGGAGCCCTGTCTGAAGAGCATAGCTAAAAAGTCTAAGACTGCCGATATAGGGGCTGTGAAAGGGTCCAGGCCTTGGGCCTGAGCCCAGATGGAAAATCTCTTCCATTTGCTAGGGTAAATTCTTCTGGTGGAGGACTTGTGAGACGACGATAGGATATGCACCACCTCAGGTGAGAGGGAATGTAGTCTAACTATTGATGGAAGTGGAGCAGCCAGGCTGTCAACCTGAGGGGCTGTAGGGAGGGGTGGAGCTGTCCCGACATATGAGTCAATAGGTCTGGCACTGGATCCAGAGTCCAAGGACCATCCACTGTGTACCGCTGAAGGAAGGGGAACCAGACCTGGCGGGGACAGTGTGGAGCAATTAGAATCATCTTGCTTCCCAAGGAAATGGCTTTCTGAATCACTCTTGGTAACAGAGGAAACGGAGGAAAGGCATAGAGCAGACCGGAAGGCCAACCGTGGACTACAGCGTCCCTGGGTGACTCCCCCTGTGGGGGGATCAGAGTGAAGTAGTTGCTGCATTTGGCATTGAGGGGACTCGCAAAGAGATCGCAGTAAGGCTGACCCCACCTTTTGAAGATCCGAGTCGCAACTTGGTTGTTCAGATACCACTCGTAAGGCATCAGAATAGCTCTGCTTAGCCTGTCTGCTATCACGTTGGATTTTCCTGGAATGTGCGTTGCCACTAGAAACTGTTGGGAAGACACTGCCCAATTCCACACTCTCATGGCCTCTCTGCAAAGGGGGTAAGACTTGGTTCCCCCTTGCTTGTTCAGGTACCAAACTGACATGCTGTCTGAGTGAATAGCAATCGTTCCCCGGGGAAGAGAACTCTGGAGTGCTTGCAACGCTAACAGCACTGCTCTCATCTCTAGGACATTGATGTGTAAGTGTACCTCATGATCCTGCCACATGCCTTGGACCGTTCTGCCCAGATAATGCCCCCCCACCCTATCTGGGAAGTGTCCTTGGTCACTGTGGCAGCAGGAGACAAGGGAACTAGATTCCTCCCCTTGTCCAGGTTGGAGGAACATAGCCACCAACGGAGATCCTGTATGCATTGCTCTGTGAGGAGAACTGGGTGAGAGAGAGGTAATTTTTGAAAGGACCACTGGACTGAAAGGAGCCACTGGAGGATCCGCATGTGTAGCCTGGCTAAGGGTACTAGCATGATGGTCGCCGCCATGGATCCCAATAGCTGAAGAAAGTACAGTTTTGTACCTACCATAAATGTAGATGTTCGAGTGCTCATACAGCTGCAGTCATAACAGATGGGTTATCCTGCCGTCAGGCGGGTCCTCGGTCGGCCGAATTCCAATGTCTAGGTCCGGCGTCGGTTGTCGTCGCTTCTTCCCTGACGTCAGTGCGGCAGGGGTACAAAAGAGGCAGCCGATGCCATTTTCTTCAGTTTTTCTTGCCCCAGATGTCAGGTGCCCCCAGAAGGAAGGCAAACATAATGTTATGCAAAGATGCAATGTTGATAAATCAAAAAACAGTAGTTGCAAGCAAATACACCATAAAAGAATACCCCAAAAAGGTTGTATGAAAAGTGTTTGTCATAAGGCCTGTCCTAAGAGGGGATGGAGGGAGGGCAACCTGGACTGCAGCTGTATGAGCACTCGAACATCTACATTTATGGTAGGTACAAAACTGTACTATGTTCATTGTGCATACAGCTGCAGTCATAACAGATGGGTAGAATCCCAAAGCTAAGTAAGGGTTTTAGGCACTAAGTGGAACTAGGAGAGGCTAGGATGCCCAGCAGGACTGCTGTGGCAAAGCCCGCTCTAGATTTTGAGTATAGTGGGAGGTGATAGTGCTTGGAGAAAGTGTGCACTGAACTCCAGGTGGCTGCTTCCAAAATGTCCTTGGTAGGGACTCCCCTGAGGAAGGCTGCAGAGGTAGCTGTGGCTCTGGTGGAGTGGGGTCTGATGCATGCAGGCACAGTTTTTCCATGAAATGAGTAACAAAAGCATATGCAGTGGGCTATCCATTTTGAAATTGTCTGTTTGGAAATAGCCTTTCCTTGAGCACCTGCAGCATAGGACACAAAGAGTTGCTCAGATTTCCTGAATGGCTTTGTCCTGTCCAAGTAGTAACAAAGTTGTCTGTGAATGTCCAAGGAATGTAGTAGTCTTTCCCCTTTGTTTTGTGGATTAGGATAAAAGGTAGGTAAGTGGATAGTCTGATTCAAAGCTACACTGGATACTACCTTTAGCATAAAGGTAGGGTTGGTTCGTAAGGAAACTCTGTCCTGATGGAAAATGATGAATGGTTGCACAGCCATGAGGGCCTGTAGCTCCGAAACCCTGCGAGCTGAGATGATAGCCAGAAGAAAGGCCGTTTTCCATGACAAGTACTGTAACTCTGATGAAGAAGCTGGCTCGAAGGGAGGAAGGGTCAGCTTTTCCAATATGAAGTTGAGGTCCCAAGCAGGGACTGGTGGTTTCCTTGGGGGTTTTATATTCTTTGCCCCTCTGAGGAACTGCCTTAAGAGAGGATGAGAGAATAAAGGAGGATCTGTGTTGTATTGTGCAGAAATGGCTGAAGCGTGGATTTTGAAGGAGGAGAAGGAAAGTCCATTGTTTAACATCTCGGCTAGGTACTGTAAAATTTGAGGTATGTTTATTACCCAAGGATTCTGTCCCTTTTCTTGATTCCAGGCACAAAATCGTTTCCATTTGGCGGAGTAGGCCTTTCTAGTAGAAGGTCTTCTGGCCTCCAAGATGACATCCTGCACCTCCTTGGAGAGGAGAAACTGTTGGGAAATCAAGGAATTCTCCATGCAGCTAGATTTAGAGTTTTGAGATGGCTGTGAAGAGTTTTGTAGTTGTGCTGGGACAACAGAAGAGGGACTAGAGGCAGGATCCATTGTGGGGAATGTGTCAGGCTCTTCAGGAGCGGATACCAGTGTTGTCTTGGCCAGTCTGGAGCAATGAGAATCATTTTCGGCCTCTCTGCTCTGGCTTTTAATAGAACTTTGGGCAGCAGAGGAAGAGGCGGGAAGGCATAGACTGTCAATGTTGCCCAATTGAAGGAAAGTGCATCCACTTTCCAGGCCTGTGGATGATAGGTCCTTGAACAAAATTTTTTCAACTGGCAATTTCTGTGGGTAGCAAAGAGATCTATGTCTGGCTGTCCCCATGCCTGAGTTATCTTTGTGAAAACTTGAGGATGCAACGTCCATTCGTGTGGATCTGTCATATTTATGCTTAGGTTGTCTGCCAGTGTGTTTTCCTTCCCTGGCAGGAATTGTGCCTGTAGTTGAATTTGCAATTCCAGTGCTGTGTTCCATAGGGTCATGACTTGCCTGCACAGGGGGTATGAATGAGTTCCCCCCTGTTTGTTTATGTACCACATCACTGTGGTGTTGTCTGTCCTTATCAATAGCTGGCCTGGATGCAGTAGGTCTTTGATGGTCATAATAGCCTTTTGCACGGCTAGCATTTCCTTTTGGTTGATGTGAAGGTGCTTCTCTTTTCGGGTCCATTTTCCCTGAATGTACTGATCTGTCATGTGTGCTCCCCAGGCGTAGTCTGAGGCATCTGTTGTGATGATTTGAGTTGCTTGAGGTACACAGAAAGGAAGACCTGTGTTTCTTTGGCAAGCTTGAGCCCACCACATAAATTCCTTTTGAAGGCATGGAATGAGTGGTATAATTGCTTCCAAGCTGTGGCTGTGTTGAGACCATAAGTTTTTTAGGTACCATTGAAGTTTCCTCATATGCAGCTTTGCACATGGGATTAGTAGGATGCAAGATGCCATGAATCCCAGAGCCTGCAGGACTTTCCTTGCAGTTAGCCTGGTGTAAGTTGCCATTTTTCTGAAGTATTGAGACAGTTGCCCTTGCTTGTCTGGCGTGAGGTAGGCCATCTGGGTGGTTGTATCCAAGCTGGCACCCAGGAAAATTATTTGTTGAGAGGGTATTAGTTTTGATTTCTTTTTGTTGACTGTGTATCCCAGGAAGTTCAACAGTTTTATCACAAACGCCAGGTGCTGCAGTAGTATGTCCTTGCTGTCCGCTTGGATCTGGCAGTCGTCCAGATATGGGTAGATTTGTATCTCTTGTAGTCTGCAGAAGGCGATTACTGATGCCAGGCATTTAAGTAAACACTCTGGGCGCAGTAGATAAGCCAAAGGGCAATGCAGAGAATTGGTAATGGGTTGAACCTGCAAGAAATCTGAGGTATCTTCTGCAATCTTGTCTGATAGGGACATGCAGGTATGCCTCCTTGAGGTCCAATGTTACCAGCCAAGACTCCTTGCCCAGCATGGGAAGAAGCTGCTGTAATGTGAGCATCTTGAATTTTGGCACCTGTAGGTATGTGTTTAGGATGGATAGGTCTAAGATAGGTCTCCAATATTTGTCTTTCCTTGGTACCAGGAATAGTCTGGAATAAAACCCTTGACCGTGTTCTTTTGCAGGTACCTCTTGAATTGCTTTCATGTCCATGAGAGCTGAAATTTGTTTTTGTGCCTCTGCCCTTTGATTTTGTGGCAGGTTTGGCATGCCTCTCATTTTTGGAAGGGTGTGAAAGTGGAACCTGTAGCCTCTGTCTATAATGTCCAGAATCCATTTGTCTCTTGTAACAATATGCCAATTTTTTGAGAATAATGTCAGTTTTCCGCCCAAAGGTGCTGCCATTAAAGCCTTGCTTGGCAGGTGTAGGGGGAAGTCATTGTGTCTGTTTTCTAAAAGACTGTGATCTGTTTTCTCCACCTCTTGGGGTTGGTGCTTGCCACTGTCTGGCTCTGAAAGATCCTTGAGATTGCCCTCTACCCCTTGGACGCCTGTATCTGCCCCTTTGAGGTCTGTCCATGGCTGGAAAGGACCAATTTTTTGAAGGCCAGTTTGTGCTGAAACATGGAGGCTGTAACTGCAGGAAATCTTTCACTGTTTGCATTGATTTCGCTTTTTCCTCCATTTTCTTTAGCACCTCCTCAGCTTTAACACCAAACAATACATCTTTTTGAAGAGGTGCATCTAATAATTTAGCTTTGACATGATCTGGTAAGATTTGCTCTTTGAGCCAAGCATGCCTACGTATAACAGACCCCGTAACAGCAGCTCTACATGAGGCCTCTAAAGCATCAAAACCACACTGCAAGGTATGTTTACCCACTTGCTCTGCACCATGCAACAAATCCTGCAACTCTTTTAAATCTGGTTGTTCTGGTTGTGTCATCTTGCTTTTCAGCTGAGATATCAAAAACTGTTGATACTTTAACATATGGAACTGACAGTTTAATGCCCTCATGGTTAAAGTGGCCGAGGTCTACACCTTTTTCCCCCACCTTTCTAAAGCTCTGGAATCTCTCTCTGAAGGTAATGGGTTTTTAGCAGTAGATGCCTTAATTCCCTTGGGACCCTGTGAAATAGTTTCTGGGTCAGCAGTATGGCTTTTATATAGGAACTGGTGAGAATCAGGAACCCGGTAATACCTGTCTGGTTTAACAGGAGCTGGAGACAAAGAATCAGGATTAAGGCTGGCTTCTGTGTACACATCATCCAATATATCTAAAACAGGAGGGATAGCCAGAGGCCTATGCTGGGGGAGCAGAAGAAATTCCCTGAACCTTTTCTTGGAATCTGAGTAATCTTGGCCTTCCCAGTGAAAGTGTTCCCTCAATGTATGCAGGGTTTCCCCAAAAGAGAAGTCCTCAGGGGGGGAGACCGAGGGAATAGACTCCTCTGCATCAGAATCTTCGAAAGGAGAATAGGCATAATCCTGGTCCTCAGATAGTTCTGAGGTAATAGAAGCTTGATCTGAGGAAGGGTAGTCTTCCTCTAATCTGGGCCTTTTGTCAGAGGGGTTGAGAACCCTGATAAGAGTAATCAAATCCTCAGCCATTTTAAGCATCTGTTTTTAGGCATGGTGCCTTGAGAGGGGGTCTGAGGAACCTGTTTTTTGGTTTTCATGGCTGTTTTAGATTTAGTGAAGGCCTTAACAGAGAAGGAGGAAGGCCTGAAGACCCCTTGAGAAATGGCAGGCCTGTCTGAATTCTGAGTTTCCCCGCCAGGAGTGGCGTCGGTATCTGTAGTAGGAATGGGGGCCGAGGAGCCTGCGACCTCGGGTACTGAAGACACCGGTAATGCATTGTCATCGGTACTCAGGGGCTGCGTCGGCGCTTCGCTGAGTATCGGAGAACCGGTAGTCGGCCTGGTTTCAGTAGGTGGTGCGGACCTCGTATGTCGGTCCTTATCCTTGCGTTTTTTGCTCAAAACTGGAATCGGAGTATCCGACGACATAATATAATTAAATTTTTTGCCAAAAAAGTGAAGGGTGAACTCCGCCCGACGCTTAATAGTGCGTTTGTTGAATCTAGCACAAAAACGGCAGGCCGAGACGTCGTGGTCTGGGCCTAAGCAAGGTATACAGAAAGAGTGGAAATCCTTATGCGGTATTTGCTTCCCACATGAAATGCAATTATTAACTATGTCTGACATCGGTCTGAGGCAAGAAAAGTTTCCCCAACGGGGTACTTAGCTTTCAAGAAGACTTCGGCTGAAATACTTTCGTAAATCTCAGGAGCTGGCCGACCGGCACTTACGAACTGCTTCTGCTTCGGGCACCGCGCGGCAAGAAAGACTGAAGAAAATGGCGTCGGCTGCCTCTTTTGTACCCCTGCCGCACTGATGTCAGGGAAGAAGGGGCGACAACCGACGCCGGACCTAGACTTTGGAATTTGGCCGACCGAGGACCCGCCTGACGGCAGGATAACACATCTGTTATGACTGCAGCTGTATGCACGATGAACATCTAACCTGGCTTGGACCTTCTTCCGGGGCAACAGAGCCTGGACCTGAGATTGCAACACTGTTATCCTTTCTGAAGGTAGAAAGGCCCTCATTTGAACAGAGTCTAGCTCTGCGCCTATAAATACAACACGCTGTGAGGGCAGCAAGGCAGATTTTTCCCAGTTTAATGTAATTCCAAGCCTTTGGCAAAGGGTTATGGTAGCTTCCCTGGCTTGAATGAGTAGATGCCTGGTGGGGGCGGCAAGGAGCCAATCGTCCAGGTAAGGAAACACCTGGAATCCTAGACGTCTCAGGTGAGCTGTCACCACTGCCAAGCACTTTGGAAAACACCCTGGGGGCTGTGGTGAGACCAAAGGGCAGGGCTCGAAACTGGAAATGACTGGCTCCCAGCCGGAAGTGTAAATGATTCCTGGATGCCTTGTTTATCTTGATGTGGTAATAGGCATACTTGAGGTCGATGGAGCACATCCATACTCCCTCTCCCAGCAATGGGAAGATGGATTGAAGAGTGACCATTCGGAATTTGGACTTCAGGACGTAGTGATTCAATCGGCTGAGATCCAGAATGGGTCTCAGGTCCCCTGTTTTTTTCGGCACCAAAAAGAGTCTTGAGTAAGTTCCTGATCCAATCTGGTCTGAGGGGGCCGGTTGGATGACTCCTGTTCTTAGCAGCTTTGATACCTCTAGTGCTGCTTGATCCCTTTGACTGGGTGGAACGTCCGGGATTTTTTTGACTGGGGGAGGGGGTGAAGCAAAGGGAATGGTGTAACCTCCGGTGATTATTCGAAGCACCCATCGATCCTGAGTGATGCTCTCCCAGGCTTGAGGATGCCTCGAAAAACGGCCCCTGACTGGCTCCAGAATAGCACAGTCGGGCGATCCCTCAGGGATGCTGATAGGAAGATCCGCGAAAGGAGTCTCCCAAATTGCGGGGGCCTCTTCTGCCCCTAGGACGGCGTCTTCCAGAATAATTCCCCCCTCCTCTGCCTCTGTAGGGGGCTCACCATGAGTGGCTGGGAAAGACTTTTGTGACTTCTTGAACCACATCTTCCCTCCTCTCTGAGCCTTGGGATAAGGCCTAGAGGGAAGAGAAAAATGGCCCCCTACGGCAGATAAAGTCTTACCCTCCTGCTCACATCTGGTGAGAGTGTCTTTCACTTTGGGTCCAAAAAGAGAGGACCCAACGAAGGGGGTGACAGTGAAGGAAGACTTGAAGGCCTCCGCGAAGTGACATAGGCGCATCCAGGCTTGCCGCCTAAGAGCCAAGCCTGAACTAGCTGCCCTACTCACCCCTTCGGCTGAATACGATATGAGCCTCATGGACGAGTTTGCAATGGAACCAAGGGTAGATAACTGGGCGCTACCGCCTCAGGCATGTTATCCGTCAAAGTATCTCCCAACTGTTTGAGGAGATCTCTCTGTTGCCGAGTAAAGTGACACAGGTAATTCAGTAATTCAGTGACCGCAGTGTAAAGGTCGCTGAAGACAGGGTACGCTTCCCATAACGATCCATACTCCTGGACTCCTTGTTAGGAGGATGGACGGAGGAAGAAGCCTCTGCAACTTCTTGCTGAGCGGCTGATGCCACCACCATAGCATCTACAGGGACCCCTTTTGTCAAGAACTCTTTTCCTGGGGGAGCAGACAGGAACTTATTTGGACGACTGGGCACCGGTTCCACGGAAACACCCTTCGACAAATCAGGTCTAAGAGTTCATCAAAGGGTGGAGACACCCAGGAGGCGGAAGGTTGAGCTCCGAAGGCCTTGAGGAATATCAACTCCTCCTCAGAGGGGGGCTTGGAAGGCCAGTCGCCTCTCTGCCTCAAAATGTCCAGGATGTCGGAGAAGGAAACATCATCGGAGGACGACTTAGGGGACCCCCTCGGCATCTTCGAGGTCGGTATCCGAGGTGATGGACTCGTCTTGGGAGTCTATGTGCTTCCTCTTGCACAACTTTTTCCTGGGAGGCTCCTCAGGCACAGACTCTGAGGGTCCCTCAGAAAGCTGGGGACCACTCATGGGAGTGTCCTCAGGCCTTTGAGCTCCGCTGTCCACAGATAGAGGGGCTTCAGAGGCTCTAGCCGGGGTGTATGGGGACGGAGTGACCGATCTAAGTGATGTCACTGACGACCTGGCCAGTGCGCTCCTCATGGCCTCGAAGGCGGGTCCCCCCGAATCCGAGGACTGACCCGTCTCCGAGACCACAACCGGAGTTGGGATCCCCCTAGCCAAAGCGCCGAGAGGGAGACTCGGGGCCGACAGAAGTCCCGATGCATCCCCCTCGGGCCCTACTGAGGAAACCCGAGTGCCGAAACCAGATGACGGAACCAAAATGGTTGGAGCTGACGACGGCTCCGATAAACCCGCCAGGGGTATCAGAGCCAGTGTAGAGAAATCACTTGGCGCCGAACACTCCGGCTCTGATGGCACAGAGGTGCTCGGAGGAGGAATCATCGGTGCCGACAAGGGGGGAGGCTCCGGGGCCGACTGGGTCGGAGCCGAAAACAATTTGGCTAACACCGGCGACTGAAGGAGCCTCTGGACCAGCCTATCCACGTCCAAATCAGATAACCTAGAGGATTTGGAGGCAACTGAAGGAGATGAGGATCTCCTACCTATGGAATCTTGTCTAACACTGGGTGACCGGCTCCGAATTGGCTCCAAAATGATCGGCGCCGAGGTCGACTCCAGTACCACCGATACCTCCTGCTGCCTCGAGGACAACGGAGCCGAGGAAGCAGTATCCAAACCAGAGTTCTTGTCCTGCGGCTCCAAAGCCAATGGAGCCGAGGAGGTTCTAACTATTTTCAAAATCTTCTCCGGGGGCTCTGAGGAACTAGATGGAGCCGGAGATCGTTACTTAGTTCTGGTGGATTTAGACTTGCCAGTAGAAGAAGCAGGCTCTAGATCCTCTTCAAAAGAGGGCTTGACCAGGCCCTTCAAAATCAGTTTATTTTTTCTTTCCTGCAGCACCCTAGAGCTAAAGGAATGGCAGACACTGCAGGATTCTTGTAAATGAATCGCATCAAGGCAATAAACACAGATGGCATGCCCATCTGTGCTCGACATTTTATAGGCACACTTAGAGCATTTTTTAAACCCGGAGGGTTTATGCTCCTTTTGTTCTTTAGACATGTTCACTAATATCCAAACACAACAACAACAACAGGTGGGAAGGCGGAAACACTACAGGAACTCTAATTTAAACGTTTGTTACGGAACACACTGAAAACGATATGAAGGATAGGACTAGGTCCCTCTAAATTAAATGGGCCTAGCCCGCCAAACACAAGGGAAACCAGGCACACTCTCCACAGAACTAAGCAACAAGCTCCAACATAGTCAAAACACAATATAGCTATGAGAATAGCTTTTAATCTGACAGAAAGGTATCAAACTTTAGAAAGTTTAGTCAAAAAATGTACTTAGCCACAGCCAAGCTCGAGACCACGTCCTAACTCAATGAGCGGCAAACGAGATCTGGAGGTTTGGGAGAGGTGCATCCCGGGATAACGATTAGCCCAGCCAATTAGAGACTTTGTGCTAGAAAATAGTCGGCCGAGTCAGAGCCGATTATCGGCTCTGAACCCATCAGTAATGAATGTAGGCGAGATAGGACCAGATGACATCTTCTGTTTAATCAGTTAGAGGACATTTTGCTGGAATTTCAGCATATAGAATTGACAATTTAAGGCTCTTGCAGCTAAAGTGGCTGAAGTGTATGCCTTTTTTTCCCATTCTGTCCAAAGTTCTGCTTTCTTTGTCAGCTGTGATGGGATTTTTAGATGAGCTTGCCCTAGCTCCTTAGGAACTTGAGTAATGACTTCAGGGTCTGCAGTAGGGAATTTGAAAATATATTTGTGGGTGTCTTGCACCCTGTAATATCTGTCTGGTTTCCTGGGTGCTGGGGGGAGAGAATCTGGAGAAAGTGCATATTCTATTAAAACATCCTCCACTACATCCAGGATAGGTGGAATGGCCAGAGGTTTATGCTGGAGCAGGTCAAAGAACCCTCTCAGTCTCTTCTTAGAATGAGGGGAATCCTGGGCCTTCCACTGAAAGTGTTATCTGAGGGAATTTAAGGTTTCCCCAAAAGAAAGGTCCTCGAGGGGGGGGGGGGACAGATGGAATAGGGTCATCAGCATCAGAGTCCTCAAATGCTGCAAAGGGCTGGTCTTCTACGTCTGACTGCTCAAGGACAGATTCTTCTGATTCCTGGATAGTGAGGACTTCAGAGGAGGTGTCCTTTTTGTTTTGGCTGGGGTGGGAGGTTAGAGCTGGCTTGTCATTAAGTCTTCTGCCATTCTGAGCAGTTGCTGCGACTGAGGGGAAGGCTGGCTAGGTGTAGGTCAGTGGCAGGGTCCTTGGGGAGGGACCTTTTTGGGGGTAGTCTTAGGTTTGAGCCTGGATGGGTTGGTAGTTTTATACAAAGTGAGTTTAACTGGCGGCGCTGTCGTCAGTCTGAGCCTGGTTTCAGTAGTCGGAGGAGTCTCAGCAGAAGCCGGTGACTGCAAAGCAGCTCCAGACCAGACTGCGTGAGAATGAGATGACATACCGGCAGGGGGAGGTGGATTCGCCAGCATACCAAACTCTGAAAGGGTCTCGGTAGAGGCCTGCGACAGATCCTCAGCTGGCATCAGGGGCTGTGAAGGTGCTTCGCTGAGTTCAGTTGTACCACTGAGTTGAAAAATACCAGACTTTTAACCTGAGTCATCTGAGGGCCTAACTTTTTCTGACTTCATCCTTGTCTTTCTTTTTTCTAGGTAAGTCAGTAGCCAGGTGGGAGACCAATGCCATATTGCATTGAGAAAAAGACTTACTAAAAGGCCTAGCTCCAATTTCAGCTCTTCTTCTTATGGTTCTAGCATTAAACGGCACAGAACCGACACCTGGGGATGTCGTGGTCTGGGCCTAAACAAGTGATGCAGAAAGAATGGAAGTCTCAGTGTGGGATCTGCTTTCCACAACTGAGACAATTATTGACTTTCTCTGACATCTATTAAAAGCAAGAAAATTTTCCCCAATGGGGTTCTTAGCTTTAGACAGTTTTCCTCACTCTGGCAATGGCCGACCGGCGCACTTGCAAAACTGCTTCTGCTTCAGGCTCCACGGCAAGAAAGACTGATGTAATGGTGTCGGCTGTCACCCTTTATATCCCTGACGGCCTGACGTCAGCCACAGTCTCAGAACAGTCAACGCAAGAGGCAAATCCCTTACTCTGGTATTCAGGCTGGCTGAGGGCTACCCAGCAGGGATAACCCACAAGTGATGACTGCAACAGTGAAACACGAAGAACATCAAGTAATTTCCATGGTATTTCTTCATAGCATCCTTTCAGTCCCAAACAACCTACTACACAGGTATAGTGGGTACAAGTCAAAACAGTGTAAGAAACTTCTCTCTGTGGAAGTTTTTCAATTCCTGTACGTCTAATCATTATATATTAAAAAGGAGAAAAAAAATCAGAAAATTGTAGTAGAAATAGTGAACTTAAAAATATCCTAAATCAAAAAAAATAAAGGCTTATTTTGAAATATTACTAATACCATACACAATTACTAACTCTGTTACGTATTCAGAGGTAATCCAAGCAGGGTAGACAGTCTGCTTCCAGTAGAAAATCCTTTATTAAGCACATGGACAAGCAATCCAAACAAAACAAAAAATAAATAGAATGAAAGTTTCATCTCAAACTTTCTGACTAATGTATTTGTTATCAGATAAGGCAATGGCTTATTTAGTTGTGAAACAAAGTGTATTGGTATATATGTTAACAAATTCAAATCCCTTTCCCTATCCTAACTTTGTTTTAAAGACAATACAGAAGGCATCCTAGTACAGACAATACAGAAGGCTTCTTAGTACAGACTTTGTCTCTGCCTGTATTGAGACCTGTGAGATACAATATTTATGGCTTATACCAAGTAATTTAATTTCAAACTATTTTTCAAAAGTTAGCTGGACTGAGATTAACCTCTTCTCTTCCAGCATCCTCTGTTACAATATTCATTTCAATAGTTACCATACAGTCTAACATTCAGGTATACTTTTTCTGTCCAGCAGGACCCCACTGTTGGTATTTTTAACACAAGCAACTTTACAAATACATTTTCAACACAAGCATTTGTACAAATCAGTTTGATATACAAATGACATGTAATTCTTTACAAAACTTGAGCTAGCTATGCTAGCATATGTTACACATCCACTGTCTTACTTCTCCTGGCATAGCTGGGAATACCTTAAATCGTCACAAGGATGTTGACACAGCCTAAACTCTGACTTGAGTTCTTGCTTCACCGCCATTGTTCTGTAGTGTAACCACTGCAGTCAGCAGTCATCCACTGATCCATTTCCCAATCCCCATATCTTTATTCTACCTTCTCCCCCCTTACTTATATGCACCTGAGGTAGCTATTCTCATCAACCCCTTATAGTGTAATTCACTGTTCAGAATGAGATTTTTTTAAGCAGAACATGCATGGCTGAGCTTTTTACAAATTTCTTTTGTGGCTACTGAATGTGTATCTTGGAATGACAATCCCTGATGGACAACATTACACCCACTAAAAGAACATTCATAAACTGTATTTTTCTATTTCCATAATTTTCTATAGAATAAGTTATTAATGTCACAGGCAGAATGGTGACACTAGTATGTATAGTGGATATAAAAAGTTTACACACCCTTGTTAAAATGCCAGATTTTTGTGATATAAAAAAATGAGACCACAATAAATCATTTCAAAACTTTTCCTACCTTTAATGTGACCTATACCCTGTACAATTCAATTGAAAAACAAACAAATCTGTTAGAAGAAAACATATCCAAAATAAAAAAAATGTACAATACGCTGGTTGCATAATTGTGCACATGCTTAAACTAATACCTTATTGAAGCATCTTTTGATTTAATTACAGCATTCATTCTTCTTGGGTACACACCTGCCATCAATTAAAGAGACTCTGGTTAACACCAAATAAAGTTCAGCTGTCCTAGTAGGATTTTCTTGACATTTACTCAGTTGCCTGCTACAGCAAAAGCCATGGTTCGCCGACAGCTTACAAAGCATCAAAGGGATCTCATAGTTGAAAGGTATCAGTCAGGTCAGGAGAAGGGTACAAAAAATTTCCACAACATTGGATATACCAAGGAACACAGGGAAGACAGTCATCAAAAAGTGGAGAAAATATGGGACAACAGTGATGCTGCAAATAACTGGACGTCCCTCCAAAATTGATGAAAAGACAAGATGAAAACTAGTCAGGGAGGCTGCCAAGAGACCTACAGCAATAATGAAGGAGCTGCAGGAATTTCTGGCAAGTACTGGCTTGTGTTCTACATGTGACAACAATCTCCCATATTCTCTATATGTCTGGTTTATGAGGTAGGGTTGCAAGATGGAAGCTTTTCCTTTCACAGAAAAACATCCAGGCCCAGCTAAAATTTGCAAAACAATACATCGAGTCTCCCAAAGCATGTGGGAAAATGTGTTATGGTCTGATGAGACCAAGTGTGAACATTTGGGCCACAATTGCAAAAGGTACATTTGGTGCAAAAACAACACTTTGCATCACCAAAAGAACACCACTCCACAGTGAAGCATGGTCCTGGCAGCATCATGCTTTGTGGTTGTTTTTTTTAGCTGGAACTTGGGCTTTAATCAAGGTTGAGGGAATTATGAACAGTTCCAAATACCAGTCACTTTTGGCCCAAAATCTTCAGGCGTCTGCTAGAAAGCTGAAGATGAAGAGGAATTTCAACTTTCAACACGACAAAGACCCCAAGCATACAACCAAATCAACAAAAGAATGGCCTCACCACAAGAAAATTAAAGTTTTGGAATGGCCCAGACCTAAATCCAATAGAAAATCTGTGGGTTGACCTGAAGGGGCTGTGCAGAAGAGATGTCCTTGCAATCTGATAGATTTGGAGTGCTTTTGCAAGGAAGAGCGGGCAAATATTGCCAAGTCAAGATGTACCATGCTGATAAGACTCCTACTCAAGAAGACTGAATCCTGTAATTAAATCAAAAGGTGCTTCAACAAATTATTAGTTTAAGAGTGTGCAAACACAACAAAGTATTAGTTTAAGGATGTGCACACTTATGCAACCAGCGTATTGTAAGTTTTTTATATTTTTCCCCTAACAGATTTGTTTTTCAACTGAATTGTACAGGTTATAGGGCACATTAAAGGTGGGAAAAGTTTTGAAATTACTTATTGTGGTCTCATTTTTTTATAACACAAAAACCTGGCATTTTAACAGGGGTGTGTAAACTTTTTATATCCACTGTAAATTATTGTAAGGTTACTTATTATTAGTCATTTGCTTTTACTGTGTGGGTTAGTTCCACTAGACACAGGATATTTTTATAGGAGACCTGAGGTATTACGAAAATAATATAGATATTTTTTTATTAATAACCAAAAGCAGGGACCAATGGTGCAAAAACAACCAAGAAACGAAAGAAGGCACCACCAACCAGGAATGAACACGAACCAATAAAGGATCCAAAAACAGTTTATTCCACAAACGCTAGTACAGTTCCAACACGTTTTCGTCATCAACTTCCTCAGTGAATGAAAAGCAACCACTGAACAACCCTATATATACACAAACCTAATAACATCAATAAATCAATTCTTAAAACAGTTAATCAATTAGTTAATTAATCTAAAATGAACATTTTCACAAAGTAAAATTCGTACATTTAATAATTTAATTAAAACCACATCTAATAGTCACACCAATTTTAGAATTCATCCAAAACTTTTAATAAATAAAATAAAATAAAGTAAGAATAAAAACATTTGATTCAGACAATCTTTTAACTTGTAATATAATGTGTTTGTCTCCATCAAGTGGTGAAACTAAATATGGCATTTAAATTAATAAAAAATGTATGTACATAATCTGTATAAAAGCTTGTAAGAATGAGCTTAAATGATTATTTTGAATTGACTTTAAATGAATGTTTTCACTACATCCTATATATATTAAATTAATGAAACAGTGAAAGAAGTTAAAGTTTGGCAGATCTAATTTTAAGTACAGGTGCAAGGGATACCATTTCATTAAGACCCGGAGGTCTACTAGAATCCAACACAAGTTGCCAATAAAGCTCCCTATACTCAACAAGTGTTTCCCACATACCACCCCTTGGACTCATCTCAACCACTTCCAAAATAAAAAATTGAAAGCCAGATGTTTTACAAGTGGTGGTGTGCTTGTATAGTGCATTTTCTCATTTTTGTTCTTATTTCATATAGATGCTCGTAGATCCTCTGCTTTAATTTCCTTTCACTTTTCCCAATGTAAAATGATTCACATACCTTGCAAGTTGCTATGTAAACAATCCCTTTGGTGTTACAGTTAGCATAAGTATTCAACATTAATTTCTTTTCCTAGAATTTAAATAAATAAAGTCTCCTGTTGATAAAAATGTACAATAATTGCAACACCCACATTTATATAAACCCTTCTTCTCTTTTTTACCACTCAATATATTACCTTGATCTGAGCCCCTCTCTAATATATTTTTAATGGTGTTACCTTTTCTGTATATGTAAACCAGTTCTTTTTCAAAAATATACTTCAAGTCTGAAATTTTTGAAAAGTTGTTCCATTCTTTGTCAAAGATTTTCTTGATGCCTCTAGAATTACCGTGAGGTTGTAATCAAACTAGATGTGTAATCTTCTTTTGGTTTGGTTACTTCTTTTGTTCCATCCAAGATTTGAGTTTTACCTAAAATAGGGCAAATCTATCATTTCTGTTTTACACACTTCTTCTGAAATTTTATCAAAAAATTCCCCAGGATATCCTCTGTTTAAAAACAGTTCTCTGAGTGTTCTTACCTCACTTAAAAACACCTCATCTTCAGTCGTCATCCTGCTTAACCATTACTAACTGTCCCTTTACCACCCCTTTTTTCTGATGTGGTGGATGGGAACTAGTATAGTACAAATAAGAGTTGGAAAAGGTTTCTTTCCTGTAAACCTTAGATGCAAAATGACCATTGTTTTTGGTAATGTGAACATCAAGGTAAGTTAGTTCATGTTGATTAAAATTGAAAGTAAACTCAAGAAAATCTGTAGTGTTGTTCACATATTCTACTAATTATCAAAGTTTTCATGTTCGCCAATCCATAAAAAAACATAAATCGTCCAGAAATCGACCGTATAAAATCCAATAACCCTGGTAGGGTGAATTCAAAAGATATTTATTTTCCCAGTAAATCATAATAATGTTAGCATATGTGGGAGCACAATGTGCCCCCATGGCTACTCCTTTTCTTGTTTAAAATATTCACCCTGAAAGTATATATAATTGTTTTTCAAGACCGTTTCCATAAGGGTTAAAACAACTCTGAAGTCTTTGTGTGAGATTTTTTTGCTTTCAACCAACATTTCTTCAAACCATTCCATGCCTAGTTTGTGTGGTATACATGTAAATAAATCCACAACATCAAGCGTACCAAATGCAATGCTGTCGCAAAACAAAGAAGGTTCCAATTTTCTCAAAAAATCCCAGGAGTCTACCAATACATTCTTGTTTTCTTCTAGTACACATTTCACCTTTGAATCCACAAACTTGGCTAGTGGTGCTGTCACGGATCCTTCTGCTGAGACAATGGGTCTAAGTGGTGGGTCCTGTGAGTTTTGTGCACCTTGAGTTCCAAATATGCATGGCACCTTTGGTTTCTCCACATGTAAAACCTGTATGTTTCAAGGTCAATTGAACCTTCTAACAGTAGGTCATTTAATAACACTCTTATTCTTTTGTATGCAATGTTGATTTCATTGATAGATACTCTAGAATATTTGTCGGAGTCATTAAGAATGTCCATCATTTTCCCTCATATTGAATACTATCCATTAATACCACCCTCCACCTTTGTCGGGTTTCATAACCCTGACACTCCTGTTGTTGCTAATTTCCTTCAAAACATCCATTTCACTAGGAGTTAAATTGGGGTGTACATATTGATGGTTCAGGTTTGATCGTAGTTCTCTTTCCACTTTTAATTCAAAGTTTCTAAGTTGTGGGTGCAATGGTGGGTTGAAAGTGCTTTTACGTTTCAAACATTCATTTCCAATGGTTATGCTTTTTCCATTAAAGAACAATTCTAAATTTTTCTTCCTAATGAATAGTTTTATGTCAACAAGTAACTTAAAAATATTAGTTCTTTGATTTGGAATAAAACCAAAACCTTTTGTAAATAAGTCAAAAAAAGATTTGTTAATGGAAACACTAGAAAAATTAAAAATGTTAAAATCCTTAAATGTCCATTTGTTACCTTCGTGTGTAAAAACATTCATTAATTCCAAGCCTGTCCTCTCCTCCACTGGGGCCTTCAGGCCCTCCCCATGTAGTTTTTTGAACAGTAGTCTACAGGTTCTTTATCCATTAGTCTTTCTGACCTTCTTAGTGGGGGATATTCAACCACATCATTGTCACTATCCCCAATCTCAGCCTCTTCACACACATTTTCATCAAAAGATTCTTTACCCCATCTTCCATAACCCCTTCCCTGTGTTAATTTTGGTTTTGGGTAGTGGGTTTTATTCTTGTGTGGGTTAGTTCCACTAGACACAGGATATTTTTATAGGAGACCTGAGGTATTACGAAAATAATATACATATTTTTTTATTAGCCTGACTGGGAGAGTATGAACAATGATATTCATAAGAGTATGGTAAGGGACTGTAAGTAAAGAAAAACAGCCAACTTTGCAATATTTTTATGGTGGAATGCAAAAGTACAGTTGTGTACATTTACCATAAATGTAGATGTTCAAGTGTATTCACTGTTGCAGTCATCACATTTGGGTTATCCCTGCCAGGGTAGCCCTCGACCGGCCTGAAAACCAGAGATTTAGTATTTCTGCATCAGTTGCTGTCGCTTGAGGACTGATGTCAGATTGTCAGTGGTATAAAGGAAAAAGTACAGTTTTGTACCTACCATAAATGTAGATGTTCGAGGGCTATTACAGCTGCAGTAATTACATATGGGTTTTCAGCCGCAGGGTCCCTCGGTCGGCCGAATTCCAAAGTCTTGGTCCGGCGTCGGTTGTTGTCGCGTACTCTTCTGACGTCAGGAAGGCTAGAGTATAAAAGACACAGCCGACGCCATCTTCTTCAGTCTTTCTTGCCCCAGATGTCAGGTGCCCCCAAAAGGAAGGCAATACATAAATTAGTGTAATACACAAAAGTAAGCAAATAAAACATAGCAGGATAACCCAGTCAGCAGGTATGAATAGTTATTCAAACCCCAAGGTCTTACCAAGTGGGGAAGGAGGGTGGGAAACCTGTACTGCAGCTGTAATAGCCCTCGAACATCTACATTTATGGTAGGTACAAAACTGTACTATGTTCATCGTGCATTACAGCTGCAGTAATTACATATGGGTAGAATCCCAAAGCTATGCATAGGGTGGTAGGTACTATACGGAACTGGGTTGAGCTAGAATGCCCTGCAAAACTGCAGTAGCAAAGCCTGCTCTTGTTCTGGAGTATAAAGGCAGATGGTAGTGCTTTGAGAAGGTATGTACAGAACTCCAAGTGGCTGCCTCCAAGATATCTTTAGTAGGCACTCCTCTGAGGAAGGCTGTAGAGGTGGCTGTGGCCCTAGTGGAGTGTGATCTGATACCAGTAGGTACGAGCTTTCCATGATAGGAATAACAAAAGCGTATGCAGTGACCAATCCACTTGGAAATGGTCTGTTTAGTTACAGGTTTCCCTTGACCCCCCACAGCATAGGAAACTAGGAGTTGATCTGATTTTCTGAAGGATTTGGTTCTGTCCAAGTAGTAACGTAGCTGCCTATGGATGTCTAAAGAATGAAGCAGCCTTTCCCCTTTGTTTTGAGGTTTAGGGTAGAAGGTAGGAAGGTGTATGGCCTGGTTTAAGGCTACCCTAGATACCACTTTAGGCATAAAGGAAGGGTTGGTGCAGGAAACCCTGTCCTGATGGAATATGAGGAATGGCTGCACCGCCATGAGGGCCTGTAACTCAGATACCCTACGAGCTGAAGTGATGGCCAGGAGAAAAGCTGTTTTCAGGACAAATATTGTAATTCTGCTGAAGCAGCTGGTTCAAAGGAGGCAATGTCAATTTTTCAATACATACTTAAGGTCCCATGCTGACACTGGTTCTTTCCTTGGAGGTCTTATGTTCTTAGCCCCTCTGAGGAACTGTCAGGAGTGGATGTGAGAATAAAGGAGGATCCATATTGAATTCTGCAGAGATTGCTGAGGCATGTATCTTGATTGAGGAAAATGAAAGTCCCTTGCTCAAAAGTTCAGCTAGGTACTGTAAAATCTGAGGCAGGTTTAATTTTCTAGGATCCTGCCCTCGTTCTTCATTCCAACAGCAAAACCGCTTCCATTTTGCGGAGTAAGCTTTTCTTGTAGATGGTCTTCTGGCCTCCAAAATGACATCCTGCACTTCTTTGGAGAGTAGTGTCTGATGTGATGTTAAGGAATTTTCCATGCAGCTAGGCTGAGAGTTTTCAGCTGACTGTGTAGGGTTTTGAAATTGTTCTGCGTCAGCAGTAGAGGTGTTAGAGGCAGGGGCCACGGAGGAGTGTGTGTTAGGCTCCTCAAGAGTGGATACCAATGTTGTCTCAGCCAGTCTGGAGCAATCAGTATCATCCTCGGCTTGTCTGTTCTTACTTTCAGGAGCACCTTGGGCAGTAGAGGTAGTGGTGGGAATGCATAAACTGACCAAGTTGTCCATGTGAATGAAAGGGCGTCCACTTTCCAGGCCTTTGGGTGGAAGGTCCTTGAGCAAAACCTTTTTAATTGGTGATTTTTGTGGGAGGCAAAAAGGTCTATGTCTGGCCTTCCCCACGCTTGAACAATCTCTGTGAATGCGTGTGGATGTAGCTTCCATTCGTGAGGGTCTGTCATATGCCTGCTCAGAGTGTCTGCCAGTGTGTTTTCCATTCCTGGCAGGTACTGAGCCTGAAGTTCCATTTGTCTTTCCAGAGCTAGGTTCCAAAGAGTCATGGTTAGTCTGCACAAGGGGTATGAATGAGTTCCTCCTTGTTTGCTTATGTACCACATTACTGTGGTGTTGTCTGTTCTTATGAGCAGTTGTCCTGGAAGTAGGAATTCTCTGAACGCTGAGATTGCATTTATTACTGCCAGCATTTCTTTTTGATTGATGTGAAGGTGCTTTTCTGTTTGGGGCCATCTGCCCTGAATGCACCTGTCCTTCATGTACGCTCCCCAGGCGTAATCTGAGGCGTCTGTGGTTATGACTTGTGTAGCTTGAGGCTTGCAGAATGGGAGGCCTTTGTTTACTTGGCATGCTTGGGCCCACCATATGAATTCCTTTTGAAGACAGGGAATTATTGGAATCTCCACTTCCAAGCTGTGACTGTGTTGAGACCATAGATTTTTTAGGTACCATTGAAGTTTCCTCATGTGCAGCTTTGCGCATGGGATTAGAAGAATGCAAGATGCCATGAATCCCAGAGCCTGCAGGATTTTCCTTGCAGTAAGCCTGGTACTTTTGCAAGCATTTTGAAGTAATGAGATAGTTGCCCTTGTTTTTCTGTTGTAAGGTAAGCCATCTGGGTGTTTGTGTCCAAGTTGGCACCCAGGAAGGTTATTTTCTGAGAGGGTGTTAGCTTTGATTTCTCCTTGTTGATGGTGTATCCCAGAGAAAGCAGTAAGCGTGTCACATATGCCAGATGTTTCAGAAGTACGTGTTTGCTGTCCGCTTGGATCAGGCAGTCGTCCAGATAAGGGTAAATTTGTATCCCTTGAAGTCTGCAGTATGCAATCACTGATGCCAGGCACTTGGTGAATACTCTGGGCGCAGTAGATAAGCCAAAGGGCAATGCAGAGAATTGATAGTGGTTTGAACCTGCAAGAAATCTGAGGTATCTTCTGCAACTTTGTCTGATTGGGACATGCAGGTATGCCTCCTTGAGGTCCAATGTTACCAGCCAAAACCCTTGCCCAGCATGGGAAGGAGTTGCTGTAATGTGAGCATCTTGAATTTTGATGCGAGAAGAAATGTGTTTAGAATGGATAAGTCCAGAATGGGTCTCCAGTCTTCCTTTTCTTGGCACCAGAAAAGCCTTGAATAAAAACCTTGTGCTTGTTGGTGCGTGGGTACCTTTGTATAGCCCTCATGTTTAGGAGCTTTGCGATTTGTAGTTGTGCCTCTACCCTTTGATTTTGTGGTAGGTTTGGCATGCCTCTCATTTTGGAAGAGTGTGAAAATGAAATTTGTAGCCTCTGTTTATTATGTCCAGAATCCATTTGTCTGTTGTGACAATATGCCAATTGTTTGCAAATAGTGCCAGTTTTCCTCCCAAAGGTGCTGCCAGTTGAATTTTGCTTGGCATGGAAATGAGGGAGTCATTGAGTTTGTTTTCTGTACTGCTGTGCACTGTCGTCACCACCTCTTGGTGTTGGTGATTGCCATTGTCTGCCTCTGTAGGACCCTTGGGGTTGTCCTCTGCCCCTTCCGCGTCTGTATCTGCCTCTTTGGGTCTTGTCAGTGGTTGGAAAGGACCAGTTTTTTGACGGCCAATTCCTGCTGAACCTTGGTGGCTGAACCTGTAAGAAAGCTTTGACAGTTTGCATAGATTTTGCTTTTTCTTCCATTTTACGTAATATGTCCTCAGCATTAGCACCAAAAAGAACATCCTTATGTAAAGGTGCATCCAGAATTTTTGCTTTCACCTGGTCTGGAAGATTTTGTTCCCTTAGCCATGCATGTCTGCGAATGACTGCTCCGGTGGCGGCCGATCTGCTGGAGGCCTCTAGGGCATCATAACCACATTGTAAGGTGTGCTTGCCCACTTGTTCAGCACTATGCATCATATCCTGCAACTCTTTTAAATCTGGTTGTTCAGGCTGTGACATTTTGTTTTTTAATTGTGATAACAGAAATTGTTGATATTTAATCATATGAAACTGGCAGTTTAAGGCCCTCATGGCAAGGGTGGCCGAGGTGTAAACCTTCTTACCCCACCTTTCTAGAGATCTAGATTCCCTTTCCGCAGGTAGTGGATTCTTGGCCGTGGAAGCCTTAATTCCTTTAGGGCCTTGAGAAATAGTTTCAGGGTCTGCATTATGGCCTTTGTAGAGAAACTGATGAGAATTAGGTACTCTGTAATACCTATCCGGCTTAACTGGTGCAGGAGGCAGAGAATCAGGATTAAGACAGGCCTCCGAGTAGACATCATCCAATACCTCCAAAACAGGGGGAATAGCCAAAGGTCTATGCTGAGGTAACCAGAGAAATTCCCTAAGCCTTTTCTTGGAGTCTGAAAAGTCTTGGCCTTCCCAGTGGAAGTGCTCTCTCAAGGAGTGTAAAGTTTCCCCAAAGGAAAAATCCTCAGGGGGGGATACAGAAGGAATAGACTGCTCTGCATCCGAATCCTCGAAAGGTGAATAAGAGTGTTCTTCAGCATCAGAATGTTCTGATAAAATGGATTCTTGGTCAGAAGGAGGAGAATCCTCCTCTACTCTGGGTCTCTTGTCCGGAGGGGCCTGGGAGCCTCTGATAAGAGTGATAAGGTCTTCAGCCATTTTAAGCATGTGCTTCTTAGGCGTAGGCCCAGGTCTTGGGCCTTGTGTAGCAGGCCTAGAAAGTTGCTTGGCTGATTTGGCTTTAGTGAAGGCCTTGATAGAGAAAGATGATGAAGGCCTAAATACACCATGGGTGGATGTAGATCTATCCACATTGGTAGGTTCGGCATGAGCAGGGGCTTCGGTTGTAGTTTGGGAAAGGACCGAAGAACCAGCGGTCTCAGGTACAGAAGACCCCGCCGAGGGAGTGTCGTCGGTAGTCAGGGACTGCAAAGGCGTCTCACTGAGAACCGGCCCACGTTGAGCTTGTTTCGGCGTGGTGTCGGTGGAGACCGCAGTTCTCGACTGACGGTCCTTTTCTTTGCGTTTTCTGGACATAGCGGTAGTCGGAGTATCCGACGACATTTTATAATTAAACGCTTTACCAAAATAGTGCTGGGCGAACTCCGCCCGACACTTGATAGTGCGTTTATTGAAGGTAGCACAAAAGCGGCAGCCGAGACGTCGTGGTCTGGGCCCAAACAAGGTATGCAAAGGGAATGGAAATCCTTATGCGGTATTTGCTTCCCACAAGAAATACAATTATTAACTTTTTCTGACATCGGTCTGAGGCAAGAAAAGATTCCCCAACGGGGTACTTAGCTTTAATGAAGACTTCGGTTCTAAATTTTTCGTAATTCAGGAGCTGGCCGACCGGCACTTGCGAACTGCTTCTGCTTCGGGCACCGCGCGGCAAAAAAGACTGAAGAAGATGGCGTCGGCTGTGTCTTTTATACTCTAGCCTTCCTGACGTCAGAAGAGTACGCGACAACAACCGACGCCGGACCAAGACTTTGGAATTTGGCCGACCGAGGGACCGCCTGCCGGCTGAAAACCCATATGTAATTACTGCAGCTGTAATGCACGATGAACATCATCCGACACCATTACAACAGCTTTTCTTGCCCTAACCTGTCAGGAGTCCCCCAAAGTAGGAGGCCAAGCTCTGGTGGTAGAACCCCAGCAGTGGAAAATAAATACCAATATGTCCCTTGTAAGGAAAGAAGAACAAGGAAAAAAAGGAAGAGAAAGGGGAATGGAGGGAGGGAAACCAGGGCTGCAACAGTGAATATACTCAAACATCTACATTTATGGTAAGTGTACACAACTGTACTATGTTCTTCTTGTTTCACTGTTGCAGTCATCACATTTGGGTAGATTCCCAAAGCCGAGGAAATGGCTAGAGGCAGTACAGGAAGCTAGGGGCTGGCTAGCATGCCCTGCAAGACTGCAGAGGCAAACCGTGCCCTGGATTTGGAGAAGAGAGGCAGGTGATAATGCTTGGTAAAAGTATGAACAGACGTCCAGGTGGCAGCCTTCAGGATGTCCCTGGTGGGGACTCCTCTGAGGAAAGCTGCAGAGGTGGAAGCTGCTCTGGTGGTGTGTGTCCTGACCCCCTTGGGGGGAGGCTTGCCAAGCTGTTTGTAGCAGAAATGGATGCAGTGTGCTACCCATTTGGAAATGGTTTGCTTGGAGATGGCTTTGCCTTCTGCTCCTGAAGCAAAGCTAACCAGCAACTGATCAGACTTTCTGAAGGGTTTAGTCCTGTCCAGATAGTATCTGAGCTGTCTGTGCACATCTAGAGAGTGCAGAATCATTTCCCCCTTGTTTTGGGGGTTAGGAAAGAAGGTGGGTAAATGGATGGATTGGTTCAGAGCCACACTGGATACCACCTTGGGCATGAAGGATGGATTAGTTCTGAGAGATACCCTGTCTGCATGGAAGATGATGAAGGGTTCCACAGCCATGAGTGCTTGCAGCTCAGAGACTCTTCTGGCTGAAGTGATGGCAAGGAGGAATGCTATCTTCCAGGAGAGAAATTTTAGCTCTGCAGAAGAAGCTGGTTCGAAAGGGGGCAGGATGTGCTTTTCCAAGACAAAGTTAAGGTCCCAAGCTGGTGTTGGTGCCCTTCTGGGGGGCCTCAAGTTGCTAGCCCCTCTGAGGAACTGCTTAATCAGAGGGTGTGAAAAAAGAGGCTGCTCAGTAGGAAAATGAACAGAAATAAAAGAGGCATGAATTTTTAGAGGAGAAAGAGAGATCACTGTGTAGTAGGTCAGCTAAGTAATCCAGGAAGAGAGGTATGGAGGGCTGTGACGTATTGGCCCCCTTAGCCTGGATCCAGGTGCAGAACCTTTTCCCTTTATCTGCATAAGACTTTCTGGTGCTAGGGCATCTGGTCTCTTGGATAACATCAAGAGCCTGTTTACTGAGGATGGCAGATTGGTCAGGGGTTGGGGTATAAGCCCAGCTGCCAAATTGAGTGTCTGCAATTGGGGGTGCATGAATTCCCCTTCCCTCTGGGTTAGAAGGTTTGGAATCTGAGGAAGATTCCAATTCCATGGAGGCAGTGGGAACAGGCCGCGCAGCAAGGGGTACCAGTGCTGTCTGGGCCAGTCTGGAGCTATGAGAATGGTCCTTGGTTTTTCCTCCCTTATTTTGAGCAGTACCCTGGAAATGAGAGGTAGGGGAGGAAAGGCATAGACCGAGTGGTTTACCCAGGGGAAGGACAGGGCATCCACTTTCCAAGCTATGCAGTGAAGCTCCCTGGTGCAGAATTTGCTGAGTTTATCATTGGTGTGGGAGGCAAAGAGGTCAACCTCTGGGGTTCCCCATTTGTGAGTTATTAGGAAGAAGGTGTTTCTGTTGAGCGACCACTCGTGGGGGTCCAATAGCTTTCTGCTTAATTGGTATGCCAGGGAGTTGGGAGAGTCTGGCAGGTACTGTGCTAACAGGTGTATTTGCATGGAAGAGGCTCTAAACCAAAGGGTCATGGCCAGCTTGCACAGCGGGCAGGAGTGAGTCCCTCCCTGCTTGTTGATGTACCACATCACAGTGGTGTTGTCTCTGTTTTGATCAAGAGAACCCCTGGAGAGAGAAGGGGTTTGAAAGCTATCAAGGCCTGCTGCACAGCCATCATCTCTTTTTGACTGATGTGCAGGGGGAGTTGCTGGGTGTTCCATTGGCCCTGTATGCACCTGCAGTCCAGCTGTGCACCCCAAACATAGTCTGATGCGTCTGTGGTGTGAGTCTGGGTGGTGGGGTGTGGGGAGAAGAGCAGTCCCTTGTTGTGGGAGCAGGCTGTTGCCCACCAAAGAAATTCCTTCCTCAGGCAAGGAATAATAGGCAGAAGAGTTTCCAGATCTTGAGAGTGCTGACACCAAAGGCTCTTTAGGTACCACTGAAGTTTCCTCATATGCAGTCTGGCATATGGAATGAGGAGTATGCAAGATGCCATGAACCCCAGGGCTTGCAGGATTTTCCTTGCAGAAAGCTGGAGCCTGGTGGCCAGTTGAGAGAAGTAAGCTGATAGGAAAATTTGTTTCTCTGGTGTAAGGCATGCCATCTGGGATGCTGTGTCCAGACTTGCTCCCAGGAAGATTATCCTTTTGGTGAGTACCTGTTTGGATTTCTTCTCGTTGATTGTGTACCCTAAGGAGGGTAGTAGGTCCTTTACAAAGACCAGGCCTTTGAGCAACTTTTCCTGGCTGTCTGCCTGAATAAGGCAGTCAACTAAGTAGGGGAATATTTGAATATTTCTTTGTCTGCAAAAGGCAATGGCCGGAGCCAAGCATTTTGTGAAAACTCTGGGAGCAGTAGATAAGCCAAAGGGAAGCATAGAGAACTGAAAGTATTGAAATCCTGCCCTGAAGTGGAGATATTTTTTGCAGGACTCCCTAATAGGAATGTGGAGGTAGGCCTCTTTTAGGTCCAGGGTGGCTGGCCAAGCATCCTTAGAGAGCATGGGTAGCACCTGCTGGAGGGTGAGCATTTTGAATTTTGGGATCACCAGGAAGGTATTTAGAATGGATAGATCGAGGATGGGGCACTAGGTGTCCTCTTTTCTGGGCACCAGAAAAAGTCTGGAGTAGAAGCCTTGGCCTATCTGCTCTGCAGGAATGTGCTCTACTGCTCTCAAAGAGAGGAGGGAATCGATTTGTTTTTGAGCCTCTGCCCACTGATTTGGTGGTAGATCTGGGATCCCTTTTAGGGTTGGAAGGGTGTGGAAGGAGAAGTTGTACCCCTGAGACACAATGTTCAGAACCCATTGGTCCTTGTTAATGGTGGCCAAGGTGCTTGAGTGAAAGGAGAGTTTTCCTCCTAGGGGTATGTGAAGGTGGGCAGAGGCGAGGTCGGGAGGGAGTGAGTCATTGTGAGTTCTTGAAAGATACAAGCTGGTGAACCAAACAGAGCAAATAAAAAGTCAGCTGCATAAATGTTGAATTTCTTCCAAAGATGGTAAAAAGCAGTCCAAATAATTCCACCACAAAGCTTTTATTCACAAAACACCAAGCGCTTTCGCCTGGACAATTCCAGGCTTTTTCAAGGTTAAATTTCAAATGAGGCCACACTGCTTTTATACACTAGTTAATCGGCCAATTGAACAATTAAGTTCATCATTAAAATGATTCAATCTACTTTTTAAAGTGCAAATGTGCAGTGTTGTTACTGAAATTCCTCTTATTTTAAAACAAGTGTGTTGCAGGTAAATACTAAACAAGACAAAATACCTAACAAACATACAGTTCAAGTATTGTTAGAACCTGAATCTTTTTATAAAACCATTCAAGTTAGCAATTTCTACTAAACACTCTTAGGTCACAAGTTTGTCTAAACTTAAAAACTACTCATTTAAAAACATCAATAAAAATAAAAATAAAATAACTTATAACTATAAAAAATTCTTAAGATATAAAATATCATATTATTTTAGAAGGAACAGAAAAAATACCCATTGTAATTGCTGTTGGAATTAATTTGTTGTCCACTATACTACAAAACAATTCGTGTTAATTCATTGTGTTATTCCTAGTATTCATAATTAATTTTTATTTAAATTAATTATATATTGTTTGTCTTTTTTTAAAAACTACTAAGTTCAAATAGCCCAACTATTCCTAAAAATTGTAAATTTATACACTTGTATATGTGAGTTGAAGGAGTTTAAAGCTTGTTCCTTCTCATTTTCAGTATGCTATTAATGCTAATGCTTTCATTCATGCCAGGACTCCTTGAAGCATCTAATTTAATTTGCCAGGTTAACTCTCTAGTTTCCAAATAGGTTTCCCAGTCACCTCCCCTGGGGTCATTGGTGACTCTTTCTAAGATGAAAAATTTTATACACATCTTGTCACAGATTAGAGAGTGTTTATAGAAAGCATTAGTATTTTTCTTTCTTTCAATTTCATATGTGTGTTATATACGTTTTTTAAGGGTTCTAGTGGTTTTACCCACATAGAAACCATTACAAAAAGTGCAAATGCCAAGGTAAACTATACCTGTAGTATTACAATTGTAGTGGCCCAACGCTCTTAAAGTGCAATTCCTAGCAGGAATGAATATTTTATCAGCATTTAACAGGAACTTACATTGTCTACATGCCCCACATTTGAAAGTTCCATTCTTCCTGTGTGGGGATGTGGTGTTAAAGATGTTCCTTATGCTGGTATTCTGTTCTAACATTCCTTTAATATTTATGTCCCGCTTTCTAATGAAAGTTAGTGACCTTGGTAAATAGTTCTTAATGTCTTCTTGTGATATGAGCATGGACCAAAAAGTTTGTAGTGTATTTTCAATAAAAGCAGTATCTTTAGTATATGTGTATCTAAAACTGTTTTGTGTGTCTTTATTTTCTTTGCTCCTGTTGTTGATAGCCAGAAGACCTTTACTTAACAAAGGTGGGAACTCAGAGTCTCTTTTTCTTACTATCTCTTCAGTTATCATATTAATTAACTGAAGTGGGTACCCCCTTTCTACTAGCATGTTGGCTAGATTTGCAGCCTCCTTCAAAAAGGCTTCTAAGGTACTACAGATTCTCGATGCTCTAATCAACTGGCTCCTTATAATTCCCTTCTTAGTATAAAAGGGATGTGAACTTTCAAAGTGCAGGAATGTGTTAGAATATAGGGGCTTCCTAAAAATAGTTGATTCAAAATGTTCCCCTTTGTTGTCCTTGGTAAGAAGGATGTCCAAATAATGCAATGAATTAGTGTCAAGTTAAGTAAGTAAAGAACAAGAAGTTAGTTGTTGTGTTGATGTATTCAAAGAACTCCAAAAAACATTCTTTTGAACCCTGCCACAATAAACAAATGTCGTCAAGGTATCGTTTGTAAAAGAATGTTATGCTTCCACCTTGAAGAATGTATGTAATCTTGTTCCCATTTGTGCAGGACAATGTTCGCATAAGATGAAGCACAAGGAGCCGTGGCTACCCCTTTTTTCTGCCTAAAATACTTTCCATTAAAGAAAATGTAATTGTTGTTGAGAATAATTTCCATAAATTCTATCAATAAATTAATCTGGTTGTTACTTAATTCACTTAAGTTTATCAAAATATCAGAAAACCAGTCAATTCCAGTATCGTGAGGTATACTTGGGAATAATTCTATTACGTCTATGGTAATCATCAAGACGTCTTTATGACAGATGTTAGATGGAATACTGGCCAAAAATTCCCAAGAATCTTTACACACGTAAGGAAGTGTGGAAATAACTGGTTTAATTTTGTGTTCTACATATTTACCTAAAGGTTCAGTGATGCTGTTTGCTCCAGCTACAATTGGCCTAAACTTCAAAGGAAATATTCCTTTGTGAACCTTTGGTATCCCAAATAATATTGGGGTTTTTGGATGTGGAACATGTAAATAGTTAAATAGTTCTTCATTTATCACCCCTTGAAGTAAGTGGTCATTTAAAGTGTGTTTGATGTTAGCTTGGGCAACATTAAGTTCATTAATAGATGATTGTTCATAAGTGTTAGAATCCTGCAGAATGTCAAACATTGCTGTGTCATAGTCGGAGGTCTTCATTAAGACCATCCCACCCCCTTTGTCCGGTTTCATAACCCTGATTTTTTGCTCCCTTATCACTTCCATAGCTTCTACTAAATAGGTGTTAAAATTAAGTGGAGAATCCTGTCTATTTGATAAGTTACCTCTCAGGGTATTTTCAATAAGTTCTTCAAATATTTTTAAACTCGGGTGCAAAGGTGGGTTGAAAAGACTAGACCTAGTGATGTTACTACTGACAGTATGTTGCCCTTAAAAGGAGAGAAAGATTGAGATTCCTAATGAACATTTTCAGTTCTATTATTAATTTAGGAACATCATGAGTCTTGATGGAACATAGTTTAACCCTTTGGTAAATAATTCAAAATGAACCGGGGTGATTTCCAAGTTGGTATAATTATAAATGTTAAAGTTGTCAGATGAAACAACAGTAAAGTTAGCATCCGAATTAGAACTCAAACAGGTTTCAGTGCTACTGTTTAATAGTGTGTTCTCCCCCATGCTTGTTGATATGGGGCATTCAAATTCCTCCCCCCTGGTCTGCCCTGGGGAAAGTAAAAACCCTGTGGAGAGTTACTATTTTCTTTTTGTGCTAGTCTTTCACTCCTTCTTAACGATTCAGGGTTCTGTACATTTCTAGCGTTCTGACCTGCATTTCTTTTTTCATTTTCAACTTCATTAATCCTGGTAACTTGGTTAGATTTCAACCCTAAGGGATAAGCTCTCCCTTCTCTGTATTCTAAAGGCCTCTTTCTAACTCTCTTATTTTTCTGTCATTAACTTTGTGCCAGTGATGGTCTACTTCTAAGAACAGTTCATCACATTCCTTCTTGTGTCTAAAAAATTCTTATGCTTGACAATATTGTCATTTAAAACAGTCAATTCATCTAAAATACATTGCATTTATTCTGGTAGTCCTTCACCATCAAATCCAACATTTCCAGGCCGGTTTGATTAAAAAGTTCAAGTAGCTGTGTGTGTAAAACTGAACCAGCAATAGCACTGTTGGGAAATTTATAACTTCTAAGGCCTTTCGGCACTCTTTTTGCATTAATGCATTCTTTTAGATAACTAATTTCAAGCTGACAGTTCTTATATGAATACAGCTTGTTACTAAAAGAGTCAAAATCAACATCCAACTGCTGTGTACTCTGGTGAAAAGTACCTTTTTGAACTCGGTTGGAGTTCTGTCCATTTTTTAAAATTGAATGAATTCTCCATATTTCCGCCGTTTGGCGCCCTGTTGTTAAAGTTCTCCTCATGTCTTAATGCTGTCCCAGCTCCTAGTATACCGCTTGTACTAGCGGTGCCATTAAACTCCTGCGCCGTCGTAGTCTTTGTTGAAGCAATGTTGCTTGCTGTTGATGCGGTATTGCTAGTAGTTGATTTCGGAGGAAAAGAAAAGTCTGTAACCGGGCTCCGACTGCCCCGTAAGAACCCTGTTGATATGGGTCAACAGTGCTAGTACTTGATTAAACTCAGATCGAGTTACTGGAGCGTCATCGTTGGTATCCCTTAGAATAAGGGGAGTGTTCAAAAGATCCGTGGCTGGTGGTTCTTCCGACATCACAGCAAAGAACCAACGAAGCAGATGAAAACCAGAACAAAACCAGGAAAAGCTCACCAGACCCGGACCAAACCAAAACGGAAGATAGCAGTTTTCAATGGATGTAGTAAAATAAAGTTAACCTTCTGTAAGATACAAGCTGGTGAACCAAACAGAGCAAATAAAAAGTCAGCTGCATAAATGTTGAATTTCTTCCAAAGATGGTAAAAAGCAGTCCAAATAATTCCACCACAAAGCTTTTATTCACAAAACACCAAGCGCTTTCGCCTGGACAATTCCAGGCTTTTTCAAGGTTAAATTTCAAATGAGGCCACACTGCTTTTATACACTAGTTAATCGGCCAATTGAACAATTAAGTTCATCATTAAAATGATTCAATCTACTTTTTAAAGTGCAAATGTGCAGTGTTGTTACTGAAATTCCTCTTATTTTAAAACAAGTGTGTTGCAGGTAAATACTAAACAAGACAAAATACCTAACAAACATACAGTTCAAGTATTGTTAGAACCTGAATCTTTTTATAAAACCATTCAAGTTAGCAATTTCTACTAAACACTCTTAGGTCACAAGTTTGTCTAAACTTAAAAACTACTCATTTAAAAACATCAATAAAAATAAAAATAAAATAACTTATAACTATAAAAAATTCTTAAGATATAAAATATCATATTATTTTAGAAGGAACAGAAAAAATACCCATTGTAATTGCTGTTGGAATTAATTTGTTGTCCACTATACTACAAAACAATGTAGAAGCTATAGTAGAAGCTATGGAAGTGATAAGGGAGCAAAAAATCAGGGTTATGAAACCGGACAAAGGGGGTGGGATGGTCTTAATGAAGACCTCCGACTATGACACAGCAATGTTTGACATTCTGCAGGATTCTAACACTTATGAACAATCATCTATTAATGAACTTAATGTTGCCCAAGCTAACATCAAACACACTTTAAATGACCACTTACTTCAAGGGGTGATAAATGAAGAACTATTTAACTATTTACATGTTCCACATCCAAAAACCCCAATATTATTTGGGATACCAAAGGTTCACAAAGGAATATTTCCTTTGAAGTTTAGGCCAATTGTAGCTGGAGCAAACAGCATCACTGAACCTTTAGGTAAATATGTAGAACACAAAATTAAACCAGTTATTTCCACACTTCCTTACGTGTGTAAAGATTCTTGGGAATTTTTGGCCAGTATTCCATCTAACATCTGTCATAAAGACGTCTTGATGATTACCATAGACGTAATAGAATTATTCCCAAGTATACCTCACGATACTGGAATTGACTGGTTTTCTGATATTTTGATAAACTTAAGTGAATTAAGTAACAACCAGATTAATTTATTGATAGAATTTATGGAAATTATTCTCAACAACAATTACATTTTCTTTAATGGAAAGTATTTTAGGCAGAAAAAAGGGGTAGCCACGGGCTCCCCTTGTGCTTCATCTTATGCGAACATTGTCCTGCACAAATGGGAACAAGATTACATACATTCTTCAAGGTGGAAGCATAACATTCTTTTTTACAAACGATACCTTGACGACATTTGTTTATTGTGGCAGGGTTCAAAAGAATGTTTTTTGGAGTTCTTTGAATACATCAACACAACAACTAACTTCTTGTTCTTTACTTACGAACTTGACACTAATTCATTGCATTATTTGGACATCCTTCTTACCAAGGACAACAAAGGGGAACATTTTGAATCAACTATTTTTAGGAAGCCCCTATATTCTAACACATTCCTGCACTTTGAAAGTTCACATCCCTTTTATACTAAGAAGGGAATTATAAGGAGCCAGTTGATTAGAGCATCGAGAATCTGTAGTACCTTAGAAGCCTTTTTGAAGGAGGCTGCAAATCTAGCCAACATGCTAGTAGAAAGGGGGTACCCACTTCAGTTAATTAATATGATAACTGAAGAGATAGTAAGAAAAGAGACTCTGAGTTCCCACCTTTGTTAAGTAAAGGTCTTCTGGCTATCAACAACAGGAGCAAAGAAAATAAAGACACACAAAACAGTTTTAGATACACATATACTAAAGATACTGCTTTTATTGAAAATACACTACAAACTTTTTGGTCCATGCTCATATCACAAGAAGACATTAAGAACTATTTACCAAGGTCACTAACTTTCATTAGAAAGCGGGACATAAATATTAAAGGAATGTTAGAACAGAATACCAGCATAAGGAACATCTTTAACACCACATCCCCACACAGGAAGAATGGAACTTTCAAATGTGGGGCATGTAGACAATGTAAGTTCCTGTTAAATGCTGATAAAATATTCATTCCTGCTAGGAATTGCACTTTAAGAGCGTTGGGCCACTACAATTGTAATACTACAGGTATAGTTTACCTTGGCATTTGCACTTTTGTAATGGTTTCTATGTGGGTAAAACCACTAGAACCCTTAAAAAGCATATCTGAACACACATATGAAATTGAAAGAAAGAAAAATACTAATGCTTTCTATAAACACTCTCTAATCTGTGACAAGATGTGTATAAAATTTTCATCTTAGAAAGAGTCACCAATGACCCCAGGGAGGTGACTGGGAAACCTATTTGGAAACTAGAGAGTTAACCTGGCAAATTAAATTAGATGCTTCAAGGAGTCCTGGCATGAATGAAAGCATTAGCATTAATAGCATACTGAAAATGAGAAGGAACAAGCTTTAAACTCCTTCAACTCACATATACAAGTGTATAAATTTACAATTTTTAGGAATAGTTGGGCTATTTGAACTTAGTAGTTTTTAAAAAAGACAAACAATATATAATTAATTTAAATAAAAATTAATTATGAATACTAGGAATAACACAATGAATTAACACGAATTGTTTTGTAGTATAGTGGACAACAAATTAATTCCAACAGCAATTACAATGGGTATTTTTCTGTTCCTTCTAAAATAATATGATATTTTATATCTTAAGAATTTTTATAGTTATAAGTTATTTTATTTTTATTTTTATTGATGTTTTTAAATGAGTAGTTTTAAGTTTAGACAAACTTGTGACCTAAGAGTGTTTAGTAGAAATTGCTAACTTGAATGGTTTTATAAAAGATTCAGGTTCTAACAATACTTGAACTGTATGTTTGTTAGGTATTTTGTCTTGTTTAGTATTTACCTGCAACACACTTGTTTTAAAATAAGAGGAATTTCAGTAACAACACTGCACATTTGCACTTTAAAAAGTAGATTGAATCATTTTAATGATGAACTTAATTGTTCAATTGGCCGATTAACTAGTGTATAAAAGCAGTGTGGCCTCATTTGAAATTTAACCTTGAAAAAGCCTGGAATTGACCAGGCGAAAGCTTTTGGTGTTTTGTGAATAAAAGCTTTGTGGTGGAACTATTTGGACTGCTTTTACCATCTTTGGAAGAAATTCAACATTTATGCAGCTGACTTTTTATTTGCTCTGTTTGGTTCACCAGCTTGTATCTTACAGAAGGTTAACTTTATTTTACTACATCCATTGAAAACTGCTATCTTCCGTTTTGGTTTGGTCCGGGTCTGGTGAGCTTTTCCTGGTTTTGTTCTGGTTTTCATCTGCTTCGTTGGTTCTTTGCTGTGATGTCGGAAGAACCACCAGCCACGGATCTTTTGAACACTCCCCTTATTCTAAGGGATACCAACGATGACGCTCCAGTAACTCGATCTGAGTTTAATCAAGTACTAGCACTGTTGACCCATATCAACAGGGTTCTTACGGGGCAGTCGGAGCCCGAAGTTACAGACTTTTCTTTTCCTCCGGGAAATCAACTACTAGCAATACCGCATCAACAGCAAGCAACATTGCTTCAACAAAGACTACGTACGGCGCAGGAGCCGAATGGCACCGCTAGTACAAGCGGTATACTAGGAGCTGGGACAGCATTAAGACATGAGGAGAACTTTAACAACAGGGCGCCAAACGGCGGAAATATGGAGAATTCATTCAATTTTAAAAAATGGACAGAACTCCAACCGGAGTTCAAAAAAGGTACTTTTCACCAGAGTACACAGCAGTTGGATGTTGATTTTGACTCTTTTAGTAACAAGCTGTATTCATATAAGAACTGTCAGCTTGAAATTAGTTATCTAAAAGAATGCATTAATGCAAAAAGAGTGCCGAAAGGCCTTAGAAGTTATAAATTTCCCAACAGTGCTATTGCTGGTTCAGTTTTACACACACAGCTACTTGAACTTTTTAATCAAACCGGCCTGGAAATGTTGGATTTGATGGTGAAGGACTACCAGAATAAATGCAATGTATTTTTAGATGAATTGACTGTTTTAAATGACAATATTGTCAAGCATAAGAATTTTTTTAGACACAAGAAGAAATATGATGAAGTGTTCTTAGAAGTAGACCAGCACTGTCAGAAAGTTATTGACAGAAAAATAAAAAAGTTAGACAGAGACCTTTTAGAATACAGAGAAGGGAGAGCTTATCCCTTAGGGTTGAAATCTAACCAAGTTACCAGGATTAATGAAGTTGAAAATGAAAAAAGAAATGCAGGTCAGAACGCTAGAAATGTACAGAACCCTGAATCGTTAAGAAGGAGTGAAAGACTAGCACAAAAAGAAAATAGTAACTCTCCACAGGGTTTTTACTTTCCCCAGGGCAGACCAGGGGGGAGGAATTTGAATGCCCCATATCAACAAGCATGGGGGAGAACACACTATTAAACAGTAGCACTGAAACCTGTTTGAGTTCTAATTCGGATGCTAACTTTACTGTTGTTTCATCTGACAACTTTAACATTTATAATTATACCAACTTGGAAATCACCCCGGTTCATTTTGAATTATTTACCAAAGGGTTAAACTATGTTCCATCAAGACCTGCGTATGTTCCTAAATTAATAATAGAACTGAAATTGTTCATTAGGAATCTCAATCTTTCTCTCCTTTTTAAGGGGCAACATACTGTCAGTAGTAACATCACTAGGTCTAGTCTTTTCAACCCACCTTTGCACCCGAGTTTAAAAATATTTGAAGAACTTATTGAAAATACCCTGAGAGGTAACTTATCAAATAGACAGGATTCTCCACTTAATTTTAACACCTATTTAGTAGAAGCTATGGAAGTGATAAGGGAGCAAAAAATCAGGGTTATGAAACCGGACAAAGGGGGTGGGATGGTCTTAATGAAGACCTCCGACTATGACACAGCAATGTTTGACATTCTGCAGGATTCTAACACTTATGAACAATCATCTATTAATGAACTTAATGTTGCCCAAGCTAACATCAAACACACTTTAAATGACCACTTACTTCAAGGGGTGATAAATGAAGAACTATTTAACTATTTACATGTTCCACATCCAAAAACCCCAATATTATTTGGGATACCAAAGGTTCACAAAGGAATATTTCCTTTGAAGTTTAGGCCAATTGTAGCTGGAGCAAACAGCATCACTGAACCTTTAGGTAAATATGTAGAACACAAAATTAAACCAGTTATTTCCACACTTCCTTACGTGTGTAAAGATTCTTGGGAATTTTTGGCCAGTATTCCATCTAACATCTGTCATAAAGACGTCTTGATGATTACCATAGACGTAATAGAATTATTCCCAAGTATACCTCACGATACTGGAATTGACTGGTTTTCTGATATTTTGATAAACTTAAGTGAATTAAGTAACAACCAGATTAATTTATTGATAGAATTTATGGAAATTATTCTCAACAACAATTACATTTTCTTTAATGGAAAGTATTTTAGGCAGAAAAAAGGGGTAGCCACGGGCTCCCTTGTGCTTCATCTTATGCGAACATTGTCCTGCACAAATGGGAACAAGATTACATACATTCTTCAAGGTGGAAGCATAACATTCTTTTTTACAAACGATACCTTGACGACATTTGTTTATTGTGGCAGGGTTCAAAAGAATGTTTTTTGGAGTTCTTTGAATACATCAACACAACAACTAACTTCTTGTTCTTTACTTACGAACTTGACACTAATTCATTGCATTATTTGGACATCCTTCTTACCAAGGACAACAAAGGGGAACATTTTGAATCAACTATTTTTAGGAAGCCCCTATATTCTAACACATTCCTGCACTTTGAAAGTTCACATCCCTTTTATACTAAGAAGGGAATTATAAGGAGCCAGTTGATTAGAGCATCGAGAATCTGTAGTACCTTAGAAGCCTTTTTGAAGGAGGCTGCAAATCTAGCCAACATGCTAGTAGAAAGGGGGTACCCACTTCAGTTAATTAATATGATAACTGAAGAGATAGTAAGAAAAAGAGACTCTGAGTTCCCACCTTTGTTAAGTAAAGGTCTTCTGGCTATCAACAACAGGAGCAAAGAAAATAAAGACACACAAAACAGTTTTAGATACACATATACTAAAGATACTGCTTTTATTGAAAATACACTACAAACTTTTTGGTCCATGCTCATATCACAAGAAGACATTAAGAACTATTTACCAAGGTCACTAACTTTCATTAGAAAGCGGGACATAAATATTAAAGGAATGTTAGAACAGAATACCAGCATAAGGAACATCTTTAACACCACATCCCCACACAGGAAGAATGGAACTTTCAAATGTGGGGCATGTAGACAATGTAAGTTCCTGTTAAATGCTGATAAAATATTCATTCCTGCTAGGAATTGCACTTTAAGAGCGTTGGGCCACTACAATTGTAATACTACAGGTATAGTTTACCTTGGCATTTGCACTTTTGTAATGGTTTCTATGTGGGTAAAACCACTAGAACCCTTAAAAAACGTATATCTGAACACACATATGAAATTGAAAGAAAGAAAAATACTAATGCTTTCTATAAACACTCTCTAATCTGTGACAAGATGTGTATAAAATTTTTCATCTTAGAAAGAGTCACCAATGACCCCAGGGAGGTGACTGGGAAACCTATTTGGAAACTAGAGAGTTAACCTGGCAAATTAAATTAGATGCTTCAAGGAGTCCTGGCATGAATGAAAGCATTAGCATTAATAGCATACTGAAAATGAGAAGGAACAAGCTTTAAACTCCTTCAACTCACATATACAAGTGTATAAATTTACAATTTTTAGGAATAGTTGGGCTATTTGAACTTAGTAGTTTTTAAAAAGACAAACAATATATAATTAATTTAAATAAAAATTAATTATGAATACTAGGAATAACACAATGAATTAACACGAATTGTTTTGTAGTATAGTGGACAACAAATTAATTCCAACAGCAATTACAATGGGTATTTTTCTGTTCCTTCTAAAATAATATGATATTTTATATCTTAAGAATTTTTTATAGTTATAAGTTATTTTATTTTTATTTTTATTGATGTTTTTAAATGAGTAGTTTTTAAGTTTAGACAAACTTGTGACCTAAGAGTGTTTAGTAGAAATTGCTAACTTGAATGGTTTTATAAAAAGATTCAGGTTCTAACAATACTTGAACTGTATGTTTGTTAGGTATTTTGTCTTGTTTAGTATTTACCTGCAACACACTTGTTTTAAAATAAGAGGAATTTCAGTAACAACACTGCACATTTGCACTTTAAAAGTAGATTGAATCATTTTAATGATGAACTTAATTGTTCAATTGGCCGATTAACTAGTGTATAAAAGCAGTGTGGCCTCATTTGAAATTTAACCTTGAAAAAGCCTGGAATTGTCCAGGCAAGCGCTGGTGTTTTGTGAATAAAAGCTTTGTGGTGGAATTATTTGGACTGCTTTTTACCATCTTTGGAAGAAATTCAACATTTATGCAGCTGACTTTTTATTTGCTCTGTTTGGTTCACCAGCTTGTATCTTACAGAAGGTTAACTTTATTTTACTACATCCATTGAAAACTGCTATCTTCCGTTTTGGTTTGGTCCGGGTCTGGTGAGCTTTTCCTGGTTTTGTTCTGGTTTTCATCTGCTTCGTTGGTTCTTCATTGTGAGTTCTTACCATAGAGGGGTGGTTTAGAACTCCCTGGTTTTGAAGTGGAGGTAGTCCACTGCTTAGATCTCTGCAACCTCTGGGGCTGCTGTCTTGGGGGGGGGTCTGTTTCCACAGGGGCTGGCCCTGTCTACTCGGAGCAGGAAATGACCAGTGCTTGGAGGGAAAATGCCTGCTGAACCTAGGGGGCTGGACCTGTAATAAATCTTTAACAGTCTGCATAGATTTTGCTTTTTCTTCCATCTTTTTTAAGACCTCTTCTGCTTTAGTGCCAAATACGTTATCTTTGTGCAAGGGTGCATCCAACAATTTTTATTTGACATGGTTTGACAGGGGTTGTTCCTTAAGTCATGTACGTCATCTAATGACAGATCTGGTGACTGCTGCCTTGCAAGAAGCTTTTAGGGCATCAAAACCAAAGTGCAAAGTGTGTTTAGTTACTTGTCCTGTAAATTGTTAGATTCTGCCCATGCAAGAAAGGAGGAAATTATTTACTTAAGGAGGTCCAAGGTATGTTGCTGATACTTAAGCATATGGAACTGACAATTTAGTGCCCTGATAGCAAGAGTAGCTAATGTGTATACTTTTTTACCCAATCTGTCCAGTGCTCTGGAATCCCTGTCTGAGGGGGTGGGATTCTTAGCTGAGGTTGCTTTAATCCCTTTAGGTGTTTGAGTAATGACCTCAGGGTTAGCTGTTGGATTTTTAAAAAGATATTTGTGTGAGTCAGGGACTCTGTCGTACCTGTCTGGTTTTCTGGGAACAGGAGGGAGGGCGTCTGGAGTCAAGCTGGATTCAAGGAAGACATCGTCCACCACATCTAGGATTGGGGGAGGGTGGCTAAGGGCCTGTGTTGTGGAAGGTCCAGGAACTCTCCGAGCTTCTTTTTATACTGTGGGTAGTCTTGACTCTCCCATTGGAAATGCTCCCTTAAAGTATGCAGGGTTTCCCCAAAGGAAAAATCCTCTGGGGGAGAGGCTAAAGGAATGGATTCCTCTGCATCAGAATCCTCATATGTGGAGAGGGGCTGCATGTCTTCATAGTCAGATGCATCGGATTCATCTGACTCTTGTTCAGACAAAACTACTGGAGACAGATTTCTTTTCCTTTTTGAGGGAGTGGCTTGGCTTCTCCTAATCAACATGATAAGGTCTTCTGCCATTTTAAGCATTTGAGACTGAGGCAAGGGAGCAGGCGCCTGAGAATGGGTAGTCGGTTTCTTGGGTGTGGTTCGACCCCTGGGCCTAAGGAACTCTGCTGTTTTCTAAAGAAGGCATCAGTTTATGTCAGGATTTGGTGCTGCAAAGGACTTCCTTGGAAGCCGGTGCCTGCTCAGCGGCTCCGGACCCATCCAAGGTAGAGGCGACTGCAGGATCCTTAGATGAAGAAGAGTTCTGCGGCATATTGGACTCCGAAAGGGTCTCAGTAGCAGCCTGCAAATTAACTGAAGCAGGCATTAGGGGCTGCAAAAGCACCTGAGTTCCGGAGAACTGACGAACAACTTAACGGAAGCATCGCCCGAAGGTTTGGTCCTGTGTGGTCTGTCTCTGTCTTTATCTTTGTTTTTTCAGAAGATCTGCTGTCAGATGGCTTACCGAAGCCATATCGGAATTTGAGGACTGTAAACAAAAATATCTGGCTACAATAAGGGCCAGATGATGAATAGTTCTGGTGTTAAACAAAGCCCAGAAGTGACAACAAGGGATGTCGTGGTCTGTGCCTAGACAAGTGGCGCAGTAAGAGTGGAAGTCCTGGTGTGGTATTTTCTTTCTACAGGCAAGACAATTATTTACTTATTCTGACATCGGTTAGTGCAAGAAAAAAGGATCCCCAACGGGGTACTTAACTTTCAAAGACTTCAACTTCAATTCAGAAATGAAACTCAGGTAGCGGCCAACTGGCACTCGTGCGAACTGCTTCTGCTTCGGGCTCCACTGAAAGAAAGACTGATGCAATGGCGTCAGATGCCTTCCTTTATACCACTGATGACCTGACGTCAGTCCTCAAACAACAGCAATGACGCAGAAATACTATGTCTCTGCTATTCAGGCCGTCCAAGGGCTACCCTGGCAGGGGTAACCCAAATGTGATGACTGCAACAGTGAAACATGAAGAACATCTGCAGGTTACTTGTTAAAGGCCAAGGATCTGCCTAGTAAAGGGATACAGGATAGAAGAAATAAATATAGGGACATACTTGTATGGATTCTGAAACATGATGGAAACAAGTTACACAAACAGTGGACAATGACAGTCTCTGTTCATGGCCAACTTAGCATATATTTGAAATATGGATACCAAGAAATTCACCTCAAGAGCAAAGTTTGATGTGAATTTTTGCTTCCATATTGAGAACATACAGGAAGGGGTTATGATTTGTGAGGTGTGATCATAATTCTTTGAAGTGCATGAAGCTTTATTTGTTCCATATACTACAATAGTTAAGAGGAAAAAACGTAGAAATGTGATGTGTTTTACCAATTTTCTAGGCAGTGCCAAATAACACAAAAAAGATGCGTTTCTCTGAAGAATGAAGGGTTGAATGCCATCAGAAATTCTGTTCTGTCACACTTCTGATGCTGTTCTTTACCTGCTGGCAATGTCCTCTGAAAGCCCCTAGAGTGAGACCAGATCTTAACAGCACTTAGGAGTGTTGAACAAGCTTTTGTTAAGCGCCCCTAAGCTTTGTTAATATCGGCTCTTACGGTAGGGGGCGTATAAAAAGTGGTTAAATAGTTCATTTTTTTCACCCTGATTTCGGATTGTACTGCAGCATTCTATATGCTACTAAAGTTTTACAGGTTGTTTTCAAAATTTAACACTAGAGATCACATTCTATGGCTGTTGTGAAGGAAGATGGATCTCTTATGAGCTGCTAGATAAGGTTTTGTGTTACCCTTTGTGGAAAATATGGTTGTGATGTTTAGGGAATATACTACATAATAAACACTGACATAATGCTTGTCTGTAATGATACAATTGTGCATACATGTCAATATTTCTTCCTGGGATACTGAACTGTGGGCAAAGATTTTAAATTGGTATGGCCTTTTCTTTGTAAACATGATCAATCCACCTGAGCTACCAGCATTGCAGGCATGGTATTTATGACTCTGTACATCGATAATAAAATAACCCTCTCACCTTCTCCAAAAATGATAATGGATGGTGTACTTGCATTCACAATACTTAAAAAAATCATTTCTATGAAATGACAAATGAATGCTGATGGTCCCTAATGAATAGAGAGAAACATTTGTTAAAGCTGGTTTGCTATGAAATCAAATCAAAGCCTAAAAGCTTCGCAATACTCAATATTTCTGATTTGCAAACAGTAGCATCTTTAATAACCGGTTCTAGAATTTCTCAGCTTTACTTCGCAGTATTAAGACTTAAAGATGCTATAACATTTTAACAAATAAACATCCCATTTAACTGATGACTTCTCAGGTGATACTGTGACTGATTTTACATGAAATTATCTTACCTGACATTGCTAACTAAAGAGCATTGGAATAATTGTTCTTCAACAGAGATATTCTTCTCTTGTTTAGGAGCAAACTTGTTATCATCTGCAATTTTTAAAGTTACAATCTTTCCTGCTTTGGATGATTTATAGAGTCGAAAGTTTCTGTTCTTTGTATACACAGCTACAACCAAAAACAAAGTACTCTGTTAATGTATGGCACAAAAACAGGACAAAAATAGAGTACTACATACGCACAGTAATTTTCTCCTAAATTAGTGCATCTACAATTAGGCCTTCCAGTTCACTCAGACTAGAACAATGATGTAGCTGCAGTACAAGTAAATGAAGTCTGGTGATAAAAATAGCAAAAATAAATATATGGCACCAAAGGAAAAAGCTAGACTGTAACCCAGACAACTAGAGGTCAACTAACTCATAGGTGCTGGAGGAGGTGGTGTGAGAGGATGCTAGTGAGCAGTCAATGGTGACTCACCCATTCTTGGGGGAAGGGAGACAATGTGGTCTATTGCTGCATCCGCGTTAACCTTCATGGGGCATCTGCAAGAATTTGAACACTCATGCAGAAAGGCATGCACGTCTGTGAGTGCCTATGTCAGCCAGTGGGGGAAGGGCCAGGGAAACCTCTCAAGGCTGCCTGGATGACTGCCATGTGATGGGGAATGAATGGCCAAGATAGCAACAGTACTTAGACAGTTGGCAAACACAGACAACAGAAAAATTATAAAAATAAAAACAAGTTTAAAAAGAAAAGAAATAAACGGCATTGCTAAATCTCTGACAATGTAAGCTTCCATTTGTTTATAAATGTAAATGAAAAATTCTCCTTACAGGTAGAACGGCTTACAAGCATTGATCACTGAATACTATTGACTGTGAATTTATTTAAAAAACTGTCTAATGAAACAAGTGACAGAGTGAAAGTTTACCCTGTTTACCTTTTCATATTTTTGTATTTAGTAATACTGCTTTAACCGCACAGCAATCTTCTCCTGGATCCAGTTTATAGTTACACTAGTAAAAACTTTTATAAATACCAGGATTATTTCAGATTTTTGAGTAAATCCCGACTAAATACATTTATGCAATGCCCAAATCTTGAAGACTTATCCTGAAGATGGTACTAATGAGAAGCTCATCCTAAACAAGGCATGGTTCAAGGGTGGAGTTGTGCACTAATGTGGAAATGAAAATGCATAACATAAAAGAAAGTTATAGGCATCATGGACATCATTTGCATTGTTTCATCATTCACAGTCAGTTTCATTCATGAGCAACAGTTCCATTATTCAGACATCCTTGTCATCTGTTCCATCACTTACAAACCGTTTTGATAAAAAATAATTACATTGGCTGTATATTAATATTTTTTTTAAATACAAGGAGGTATATGCAGTGTAATGCCATCAGCATGCATGGACTTTCAGGCTAAAAGTCACAGTACTTGTTACTATAAAGACTTGTTCAAAATGTAGGACAAAGGAAGATAAGATAAAGAGTTAAAGCAGCCAAAAGAAAGGATGGAAGGGAAGGGATACAAGGAAGACAAAATGAGATGAGAAGATACAGGAAGGTAGAGTTGTGTTAACAGTACTTTAGGTTTTGAGCAGCAGAGAGTTATGGCATGCATTCATATAGCTATATTAGTAAAGTACAGTTTTGTACCTACCATAAATGTAGATGTTCGAGTGTTCACCCTGCTGCAGTCATCACACTTGGGTTATCCTGTCGTCAGGCGGTCCCGCAGTTGGCCGGATTTCCAAAGTCTTGGTCCGACGTTGGTTGCTGTCACCTCATTCCTGACGTCAGTGCGCCAGGGGTACATATATTGCAACCGACGCCATTTTCTTCAGTTTTTCTTGCCCCAGATGTCAGGTGTCCCCAAAAAGGAGATCCAAATTAGTACCAAAAGGTGAGAACACTGTACAAACACAAAATCCCTTCAGCTATAAGCAAATACATCAGTAAGGCATAGCAAAGATTTAGCCAGTAGATCAGAGGGGTTGGAGGGAGGGTAACCTGGACTGCAGCAGGGTGAACACTCGAACATCTACATTTATGGTAGGTACAAAACTGTACTATGTTCATCGTGTTACCCTGCTGCAGTCATCACACTTGGGTTGAGTCCCAAAGCTAAAGTAGGGTGGAGGCATCATAGAGGGTTAGGGGAGGCAATGAGGCCCTGCAGAACTGCAGTGGCGAAGCCTGCCCTGGACTTAGAATAAAGAGGTAAGTGATAGCGTTTGGTGAAGGTGTGTACAGAACTCCAAGTTGCAGCTTCTAAAATTTCCTTGGTAGGAACCCCCCTGAGAAAGGCTGTAGAGGTAGCTGTTGCCCTGGTAGAGTGGGATCTAATGGTAGGAGGAACTGGTTTCCCATGATGGGTATAGCAGAATCATATGCAATGGCCTATCCATTTAGAAATGGTTTGTTTGGATATGGCCCTCCCTTGAGAAGCTGTAGCATAGGAAACAAAGAGCTGGTCAGTTTTTCTGAAAGCCTTAGTTTTATCCAAGTAGTAACAAAGCTGCCTGTGAATGTCCAAGGAATGCAGGAGTCTCTCACCTTTGTTCTGTGGATTGGGGAAGAAAGTGGGTAGGTGGATGGTTTGATTTAAAGCTACACTGGAAACCACCTTAGGCATGAAGGAAGGATTAGTTCGTAGAGAAACTCTGTCTTGATGAAAAATGAGGAAAGGTTCCACTGCCATAAGTGCCTGTAATTCTGAAACTCTCCTAGCAGAAGTTATTGCCAGGAGCAGGGCAGTCTTCCAAGATAGGAACTGAAGGTCTGCAGAAAAAGCTGGTTCAAAGGGAGGTAGCGTTAGTTTTTCCAGTACAAAATTGAGGTCCCATGTAGGTGTAGAAGCTCTTCTAGGTGGTCTAATGTTTTTTGCCCCTCTGAGGAACTGCCTTAGGACAGGATTTGAAAATAAAGTTAGATTTGTGTCGTAGTGAGCTGAAATAGCTGAAGCATGGATTTTAATTGAGGAGAAGGAAAGTCCTTTATGCAACATCTCAGCTAAATACTGCAGAATGTGAGGCATATGAGGCTGGGTTGTGTCTTGGCCTTTAGCTTGGTTCCAAGCAGAAAACCTTTTCCATTTGTCCGAGTAAGCCTTCCTGGTGCATGGCCTCCTGGCTTCTAGAATAACATCCAGTACTGCTTGTGAAAGAGGGGCTGGTTGGATGCTTTGCCATGCAGCCAGGTTTAAGGTTTTGATCTGGCTGTGTAGAATCTGCTTGTCTTGCTGCGTGAGCAAATGAGGCATTTGAGGCAATATCCATGGTGGGCTGTGAGCATATTCTTCAATAGCGGGTACCACTGCTGGCGTGGCCAGTCTGGGGCTATGAGAATCATTCGAGGTTTTTCCTTTTTGACCTTCAAAAGAACCTTTGTGAGAAGAGGTAATGGAGGAAAAGCATATGCTGTCAGGTTTTTCCAACTGAAGGAGAGAGCGTCCACTTTCCAAGCTTGATGGTGGAATGTCCTTGTACAAAATTTTGTCAGCTGGTAGTTTTGAGGACTGGCAAACAGGTCTATATTTGGTAGGCCCCATCTTTGAGTTATCATTGTAAATATTTGTGGGTCTAGCTTCCACTCGTGGGGATCTTTGATGTTTCTGCTTAGGTCGTCTGCCAATGTGTTTTTCTGTCCTAGCAGGAATTGTGCTTGTAACTGAACTTGGTAGGCCAGAGCTGTGTTCCATAAGATTACTGCTTGCCTGCAAAGAGGGTACGAATGTGTGCCCCCTTATTTGTTTATGTACCACATTACTGTGGTGTTGTCCATCTTTATTGCAAGTTGTCCAAGCTGTAGTAGATCCTTGAAGGCTGTCAGAGCTTTCTGTACAGCTAGCATCTCTTTTTGATTTTATGTGCAGTTTTCTTTGTTCTGCAGTCCATAGGCCTTGAATGCATTGCCCTGCCATGTGTGCCCCCCAGGCATAGTCTGAAGCATCTGTTGTGATACTTTGCCTGGGTGGGGGCAAGGTGAAAGGCTGACCCTTGTTGAGGTGACATGCCTGTGCCCACCATAGAAATTCCTGTTGAAGGCAGGGAATGAGAGATATCACTGTGTCCAAGCTGTGGCTGTGTTGAGACCATACGCTTTTTAGGTACCACTGTAATTTCCTCATATGCAGTTTTGCAAATGGTATTATCAGAATGCAAGATGCCATGAAGCCCAAAGCCTGCAGAATTTTTCTTGCAGTTAATTGGGTCTTTGTTGCCATTGTCTTGAAATATTGAGTCAGTTGTAATTGCTTGTCTGGTGTAAGATAAGCCTTCTGGGCCGTTGTGTCCAAGCTGGCACCCAGGAATGTCATTTTTTGTGAGGTTACTAGTTTTGACTTCTTTTCGTTTACTGTGTACCCCAGACAATTTAGTATATGCTTCACAAAAGCCAGATGTTGTAAGAGAATGTCTTTTCTTTCTGCTTGGATGAGGCAATCATCCAGGTATGGATATATTTGAATTCCTCTTTGTCTGCAGTATGCAATTACTGGAGCCAGGCATTTTGTGAATACTCTGGGCGCAGTAGATAAGCCAAAGGGCAGTGCAGAGAATTGATAATGGGTTGAACCTGCAATGAAACGGAGGTATCTTCTGCAACTTTGTCTGATAGGGACATGCAGGTATGCCTCCTTGAGGTCCAACGTTACCAGCCATGCTTCCTTGCCCAACATGGGAAGTAGCTGCTGTAGTGTTAGCATCTTGAATTTGGGAACTTGTAAGTAAGTGTTTAGAATTGAAAGGTCCAGAATTGGTCTCCAAGCATTTTCTTTTCTGGGTACTAGGAAGAGTCTTGAGTAAAATCCTTGGCCTTGCTCTTGAGTTGGTACTTTGAATGGCTCTCATGGCCATGAGAGCTGTAATTTGTTTTGAGCCTCTGCCCTTTGATTTTGTGGCAGGTTTGGCATTCCTCTTTTTATTGGCAAGGTGTGAAAGTGGAATCTGTATCCTCGTAAAATTATGTCTAGGACCCATTTGTCCTTTGTGACCATGTGCCAGTTGTCTGCAAAAAGTGCTAGTTTTCCCCCCAGGGGGGCTGACAAAAGAGCTTTGTTTGGCCAGCTGAGGTACAAGTCATTGAGTATGCCTTCTGGTGGGTTGAGACCTGTCTTCTCCTCCCTTCTGGGTTGGAGTGCCCCATTGGCGAGGTTTATACTGAGCTTGTGGTTGTCCTCTGCCCCTTGGGCACCTGTATTTACCCCTCTGAGGCCTGTCAGTGGCTGGAAAGGACCAATTTTTTGTTGGCCAGTTTCTGCTGAAGCGAGGGGGTTGTACTTGCAGGAAATCTTTGACTGTCTGCATTGATTTTGCCTTATCTTCCATTTTCTTTAAAACTTCTTCTGCTTTAACACCAAAAAGAACATCCTGCTGTAAGGGAGCATCTAGTAGTTTTGCTTTAACATGATCAGGCAGACTTTGTTCCTTTAACCAGGCATGCCTGCGTATAACTGATCCAGTGACAGCTGCTCTGCAGGAGGCCTCTACAGAATCAAACCCACATTGTAAGGTATGTTTGCCCATCTGCTCGGTGGCGTGCAACAAATCCTGTACTTCTTTCAATTCAGATTGTTGAGGGAGGGTGGTTATCTTTTGTTTTAACTGAGAGATCAGAAATTGCTGATAATTAAGCATATGAAATTGACAGTTTAGAGCTCTCATAGCTAAAGTGGCTGAGGTGTAAACCTTTTTCCCCCATCTGTCTAGTGCTCTTGAATCCCTTTCAGAAGGTACTGGATTTTTAGCCATGGAAGCCTTAGCCCCCTTGGGACCCTGGGAGATAGTCTCTGGGTCAGCTACTGGGCTTTTGTAAAGAAATTTGTGGGAATCAGGTACTCTGTAGTATCTGTCAGGCTTGGCCGGGGCAGGAGGCAGAGAGTCAGGGTTGAAACTGGATTCTAAATAGACATCATCCACAATGTCCAAAACAGAAGGGATGGCTAGAGGTCTGTGTTGGGGGAGTAAAAGAAACTCTCTGAGCCTTTTCTTGGAATCAGAGTATCCTGACCTTCCCAGTGAAAATGTTCCCTCATAGTGTGTAAAGTTTCCCCAAAAGAGTAATCTTCTGGAGGGGAAGTTGAGGGAATAGAGTCCTCAGCATCAGAATCTTCATAAGGAGAGAAGGAATAGTCTTGGTCCTCAGAGGAATCCGAAGAAATAGACAGTTGTTCAGAGGAAGCAGATTCTTCCTCTTGTCTAGGCCTTTTGTCAGGAGGAGGCTGAGAACCCCTGATAAGAGAAATCAAATCTTCAGCCATCTTGAGCATCTGTTTCTTAGGCATAGGGCCTTGAACAGGAGACTAAAGTGAAGCCTTTTTCGATTTGGAAGGAGTCTTCGACTTGGAAAACGTTTTGACTGTAAGAGTCGTCGGTCTGAAAACACCTTCAGAAACCGATGGCGTTTCAGAAGCACCGACGTCCTTGGAAGGTAAATCGTTGGTAGGGCCTGAAGTAAAAGGCTGCGTCGGCCTAGTACATTCCGTCAAAATATCTGTAGCGGTCTCGGGTTCCTGTACTGCGGAAGTCAGAGGCTGCGTCGGAGCCTCACTGATAACTAGAGAACCGGAGACCGGATCAACCGAGGCCTCGGAATCGGGCTTAGGCCTGGTCTGTCGATCCTTATCCCTGCGCTTTTTGTGCACGCCGGTAGTCGGTAGCTCCGACAGCATGTTATAATTAAATTTTCTGCCAAAAAAGTGTCGTGCGAAATCAAATAGTCTTTTAATAGTACGTTTATTAAATCTAGCACAAAAACGACAAGAAGTGACGTCGTGATCAGGGCCTAGGCAAGGTATGCAATAAGAATGAAAATCCTTATGAGGTATTTGCTTCCCACAAGAAATACAATTGTTAACTTTTTCTGACATCGGTCTGAGGCAAGAAAAGTTTCAACGGGTACTTAGCTTTATAGAAGACTTCGGTCTGAAATTCGAATTCGAAAATCTCAGGAGTCGGCCGACCGGCACTTGCGAACTGCTTCTGCTTCGGGCACCGCGCGTCAAGAAAGACTGGAGAAAATGGCATCGGTTGCAATATATGTACCCCTGGCGCACTGACGTCAGGGATGAGGCGACAGCAACCGACATCGGACCAAGACTTTGGAAATCCGTCTGACTGCGGGACCGCCTGACGACAGGATAACCCAAGTGTGATGACTGCAGCAGGGTAACACGATGAACATCAGCTTAACCACTGGTGGTACAGATATAGAGCCATTTATCTATTAGGTGTTGCTTCAGTTGATTTAAAGTTGTTCATGTTGCAGACTGTTCTTGGGTGGGATGGTATTTATGATACTAGCAATGCAGTGTGAATAAAAGTAGTATTTTGCATTGTTAGGTTTATTTATGGGAAGTAATGATTTGTTGGCGGAGCACGGAGGTCTCCGAGTATAAGTTTGAATGGTGGAGGGAAGATATTGGAATTTTTCAGAGTTGTACAGTAGTTTGAAGGTTGCAATTAGTTCTGAGAACAAAAAAGAATTATTCAGTTTGAGCCAGTTTAGTTGATTTATAGAGAGGCAGTGATGTGATCTATACTGTTGGTTGTAAATTTTACAACTTTATTGCAGCATTGTGCTACTTCGGCTGAGAGAGAGAGCAGCTGACATTGGTTAGGATAGGAAAGGCATATAATAGGGTGGGTATTAGAAAAGGATTGGCTATATTATGTCTAGCAGAGTCAGTAAGGTAGTGCTCTACTTTGCAGAGGCAACCTAGCTTTTGGTGTGTCTTCTTTATGGCTTGTTGAAGGTGGGGATCAAATTTCAGGTGGTTATCTATAATCACACCTAGACGTTTGGTGTGGCATACCAGTTACATATTAATCTTGTTGGATGGCAATAGACTGAAGATATTTTTTGGGAGGAGAGAAGATTTGGGAATGAACAGTAGTAGCTTAGTTTTTTGGGGGAGATTCAAGAGTTGTGAGTTGTCAAGCCAAGCTTCTATGGAGGAGAAGGATTTCTGGGTGACTGTTTACAGCACGGGCACAAGCACATATTAAAGTGGAGTCATTGGTATATTTTACTATGGTGGCCTCTTTTGCTGCAGTGTTTAGGTTGCTGATAAAGAAGTTAAACTGTAATGCTCCTAGAATAGAGCCTTGTGGGACTCCAACAGATACAGAAAGGAAAGATGAGAAATCACCTTGCCATTTCACTGCTTGGGACCTATTCGTGAGCTAACTAAGAAACTAAAGTAGCTAGGAGAATGTGATGATTGGGATCTATCCAAGGCATTCAACACAATTAGAAATAATGCAGGAATGCCACTAGTCACCTTTTGACTTATGAGGTGATACCTACTATTTTAACTACATGGATTCTGTCAGCCAGTTTGTTATCCATTTTACAACATTAGGGTCTACATTTAGATCTTTAAGCTTACTGACAATATCAGCAAAGGAACAGTATCAAAGGTCATGGCCAGTGACTTTGGTGAAGACATTTACTAAGTTAAGAAGTCATGATCTCTGCTGACAATGCCATACTATTGTAGGCTTAGCGCAGCACATTGTTCCTTACAAAAATCAATTATAATATGTTCCACGCTTTCCAATTTAGGCTTGTTAGGCTGATGGGTCTAAAGTTCCAAGAATCTGAAGTGGGGACCCCCTTTACGGAGTGGCACAATGACAGCAATTTTACATACCTGAGGAGCACACCGCTTAAGTTGAAGAGTTTTAGGAGGAGCAAGACAGGTTGCGCAGTTGATTAAGCAACCAAGTATACTGTGTGGGCCAATAAAGGTAGTATTTTTACATTTAGACAGTGTAGCTAGGGCATGCTCCATAACAGGATTGAGGGGAGGAAGAGACATACATATTTGTAGAACTTGAGGGGAGGAAGAGACATACATATCTGTAGAACTTGAATCTCTTTTTCTGGTGTGAAGTCGGCAGTAAAATTTTCTGCAAGTATATCAACAATATCTTTAACAGCAGAAGTGGATAATTCCAATGCAAACTAATTCAGAGCACTGTTGTATGGTACTTCTTAATCGTCAGATGTAAGACATTTATGACTATCCTTGGCTTTGGGTGTCAATTTTAAATTGTGTTTCACTTTCATCTGACTTATGGCAGCTTTCAGGTTTTATTGATCATTTCGACAATCTTTAATGTAGGTTATTTTTGATTTCTTACAGGTTTGAATTAGCTTTTTCCATTTATACAGAGCTTATTAATACTATCATTCCACCAAAGTGGCTTATTTTTATGTTCCTCAATATATTTGGTTCTGAGTGATGGAATCTCTTGGTTTACGTTATTCATTTAATAGGAATAAAATTCATTGCCATAAATTACAGCTGATCCAAATAAAAAAGCACCAGGCCACCAGGCTGATGGTTAAAATAATAGCTTCTTTAATAAAACAACAGAAACAGGTAAGCGCTTTCAGGTAAAACCCTTCATCAGACAATTAACAAAGCATCAAGACCAGTATTTAAAAAGTAACAGCAACCAATAGAATCTCAATAATGAACTCTCCACCTCTTCAGGGCAGGTTTGAGAGGTAGACCACCATTCAAGCCAGGAGCCCTGTCAGCCCTTAGCTCAATAATCCATTTGGCTTCATAATAACAATATACCCCCCCCCCCCAGTGCTCAACTTCACAACCTGCAACACCATAAAATTAAATACAATAAAATGGATGGCACAGTGGTGCAGCGGTAGCGTTGTCGCCTCACAGCAAGAGCTTCTCCAGTTCAATTCTCAGCTGGGGTGCCTTCTGTGTGGAGTCTGCATGTCCTCTCTGCATTTGTGTGGCTTTCCTCAGCATGCTACGGTTTCCTCCCACATTATAAAGACATGCGTCTGGAGTGTTTCTCTCCAGGCCTCCACTGAAAATTGGCTCTTTCCAAGTCTGACTTTCCCTGTTAACAAATAATAAATAAATAAATGCATGTCCTTTATTGCTTTTAATGTGTTGACATAAAGCATTATGAGCATCCAAATGTATTGCTGAAAAATGCGTTAAAATCCTGTCCTTTAACTGACAGTTGGTCCTTCCCACATAAAAAGAGCAGCATGACCTACACTGAGCTAAATAAATAACACTCTTTGTCTGGCAGTCAGCATAGTGAGTAAGTGAATATCTTACATCAGTGTTAGGGTGCATAAAGTTTTGCCTCATAATGTAAGTACAAGCTTTACAATGTCTGCATGGAAAGGTACCCATATGTTGATGGGGAGTTGTCATAGAAGACTTCATTATCATACCTTTGTCTCTACAGAGTAAATCCTTCAAGTTGTTATTATGCCTAAAACTAAAAGAAGGATTTTCGTGTACAACATTTCTAAGTATTTCATCAGTTAACTAAATTTCCCAATTATTTCGTATTATGCGGCATACACCCCCTATATTACTGCTGTACCTTCCAGGAGAAGCCAAACAGAAAGACTTATCACTGTCAGTATCATGTGAATCTGGCTAGTATAAGCTAAAATATCATCTTTGACCACATATGAGCTGCAGAACACCTCCAGGGATGGCTCTGTGCTTCATTGGAAGGGAGCCTATCCCAGAAATAGTGCACTTGGCAGGTGGTGATGGGGCAGTGTGGATTCTCTGCCATGCCACCATATATTATCTCAGTAAACTGTCTGTGGTTAAAACCTGAGTGGGCTGGTATAGTAACCGTATTGCAGGCTTAAGGCCAAGCAGGTGCAGTCTGGAATGAAAAACTGTTTAAACTTACTGCCCAAAAAGGAGAAGGTATTTTTTTTCTTTTCCAGTCTCTGTATATCCAAGCAGAAAGCAACTGGAATATGAGAAAAGGAGATGGTACTTTCTTTTCCAGGCCCTGTACATCCACTCAGAAAACAACTGGCATATGAGAAAAGGAGACAAGCTACTCATTGTCTGAGGAATTCACTGCCAACTGTAGGCAACTAATAATCTACTATATTCAGCTATGACGTACCACTTACATCTTGAAAGATCTGGAGTCAACAACATATTAGCATTCCCCATGGGGTTATCAGTAAATTCACAAGAAATATTATAGCAAATGGTTAAAAAAGCTTTCACCTATGTGCAGCCAGCACCATCAGAACCTCACAGGACTAATGGGGTAACAAAATGTCCATGGTCTCTACTTGTGTAAGCTTTCACAGCTAATTTCTTATCCATCTTTTCTAGGACATCAGAGACATCTGTCCACTGTCCCATAGCTGAGAGCTTTTTCTGCTCTGCAAAAGATAATTTTCTTATTAAAACAAGCACTTGTTTACAATCAGATGCTTTATGCAATGGCCTAAGGTAGAAAATGAAAAGTCCTTTGGTGAAATTTGTTGGTCACAAGCACACATTTTGGTGACCCTTTCTGAAGCCATTGTTTATCTCAGAAAAATAAATTCACAGACTGACAATGCAACAGTTGTGCATTTACCATCATCATCATCATCCTCTGTGACTAGTTCCACAATAACAATGGCCTCTTTTCATGGGAAACTGTACATGTACAAATGTGAAAACACAAATTGAATATGGGATGCAGGTCTGGAGGTTGCTTAACATGGTTTCAATGTACAGATCTCTAAATGCTCTGTGCAGAACAAAATTCAGTGTGTGTGTGTGTGTGTGTGTGTGTGTGTGTGTGTGTGTGTCTGGTTGTCCTCCGCAGCATGGGGATGGTGATCTTGCATGAAGATGTTCAAAGGTTGTAAAGTTCAAGTCAGGTAGCAGTATATTTGTCTGTAACTTAATTTCAGATGTAATAAATCAAACTTCAGCACTGATCCTTAAGATGTTGTCTTTCGGCTTTTTCCCGGTAAGGGGTCGCCACAGCGGAACTCCGATCTGCTAATGATTGGCAGTAGATTTTTACGAAACGCCAAGGTGCCAGCTCAACACCCAACCTTCAACGAAGGCATGCCCATTTACGCAGGCATGTCTTTCGAACACTACCCAACCGTGGGAAGGACATGCAGACTCCATACAGAAGGCACTCCCAAGCCACGCCGAGAATCGAACGGGAGAACCTCTTGCTGTGAGGTAACAACGCTACCGCCGTACCACCGCGGCACTAGCACTGATCCTTAAGATGAAATTTTAAATTTCTTATTTTTAAATTCATGTCATCATTATTTGACCTAATGGCTTCACATAATGCCCAAAATATTTTACGTATGTGCACACAGTACTAAATTCAGTATTTTCTAGGTCCAGAGATTAAATGGGTCTCTGGACAAAACATTACATTCTGCACCTTGTCTATTTTAATTGCAACATTCTGTTTATTCATTTCCACCCTTCCTTTAGGTAATATGAACTGCATTCTTGCCTCAGTGCACCAATGTGTTTTCAAGCGCCACTGTTTCAAGTCGGTTCATTTCCAGAGTACCAAAACCAGCTAATTTTTCTAATTTCAGTTCAAAAGTAAGAAGTACCTTTTGAAGACACTTGTATTTCAAAATATACATGTTTGAAAATTGCCCTTTTGACACAGAATCTGCGAAATATATTAAAAGCTGCACATATAGACTTATCATAGCCACATCTGCTACATGAGGCTTAAATATAAATTACAAAAGTATTTCTCTGTGCTACTTGTTCTTTTTCTATCTCCATTACCATTACAATACATTCTTAAGAACTCTCTTTTTCATAGGTCGGTACTAGGCTATTGGCCCTAGGGCCTATACAAGCCTAGACATAATTCCCTGGATATTTCTTCCCACAATATTTACTTCCTGGGCCCCTGTCTAGCAGGGCGACTGACATGATCCCTGGGGTAAATTTCCTATCTCCCATCCAATTGTCAAGGTTCCTTTTGAAGAGGGCCAAGGAGGCGCTCTGCTCAGCGTGTATGGGCAGTCTATTCCAGACTATGGGGAGTCTTTGGGTCAGGAACCTATCCCTCCAGCATGTTTTGTTCATTGTGATGACAAGGTTTAGATCCCTGGAGCGTGTGGCTCTGAGGGATTGGGATTTCTTTAAGTGGAGCATGTCCAACAGCTCAGGGTTTGACATGACCTTGTATGTTAAGCAGAGATCGCCTCTGAGTAGATGATATGCCACAGAGTATAGCTGGAGTTTTTTTAGTTTTTTTCATACCCATTACTTTTGCAACACACCCTTAATTAATTTGTATTACAAGCTTTAAGTCACATCTGAACTTCTACAATTTTCCCTCAGTTAATGCTTTAAATGTCAACTTGTGATCTCATTTGTTCTGTGCACAACTACAGCTTCTGATAAAGATAGATCTAATTATTTTAATAGCCTTCCCCTCATTTTACTACTTTTTATAATACAAATCATCTGGTGTCACACCAATGAACTGTGAAACTCACCAAATTCACAATCACTGGTTCTGTTTTTCATGCATTCATAGGTGGTTATTAGGCTACTGGCCCTAGATCCCTTATAAGCCTAGCCATGTTAAACCCAAGTTGCCACAATTATCCTTATTAGGTAGATGTAATTCACAGAGTGAGTCTATAGTCAACACAGACTGCCCCTGTTCATGAGGGACATGGTGCCATCCCCGTGGTGAATTTCTGGTCTCCATCTTTCCCAAGTATCTAATTATTTGAGCCACGAAAGAGCCAGTCCTACCTGACCTCCCACTTTTTTCCAAAATCAGTGGTGCTACAAATATCTGCACTGGAGACAAACTCACATTGAAACATATACAAGACTTGCTGGAGAGATAGGTTCCTAACACTGCACACTCCTAGCCTATGGAATAAAGCTGCTGCCACAAGTCAAAAAAGGTAGCATTGGACTAAATTTAAGGTTAGTCTTGACTACTGGATGGGCAGACACACACATCATCTTAAAGTTGTGTAGTGCTCGGCATCTTATGTTCCATGTAATTGCTTGTCCAGTATTATTCATACATCACTTTATTTTTACATCTCCCAAACAAGTCTCTCCTTTCATGTACATTGTTTATTTTTATACTGATTGACGTTTGATTACTGGAAAAGTCTGAATGGGAAAGACCCCGTTTTCAGCGGAGATCTGGGAAGAAAAGCTCCAAAGTATCACAAAAACATTTTATGAACAATAATTTTACAATATTCATAAATACAAAAACATCTACAGTTTAAATGTCTTCACTTTCACCTTTTTTTGTATTGCAACAGTGATGACTGGTCAAGTAGCCATATGTTCTCATTGGCTCTTTAGTACTCATTGCTTTTCCACTGGTGTGCTGAAAGGCCCTTTGGATTGGTTCACACTAGATTGTCTTCTATTGAGTGATCAGGTGGTATTATAAAATGCATGCCTCTAATGCCATTCTGGTTAGGCTTCTGATAACCTGATTTAAGAAATGTCCAAAAAGCAAAGGCAATATGACAGTATTTGTTTTTGAAATCATCTTGTTCATTAGTTTTGTTATTTATGAATAGTCTGTTTCACAAGTGCCTCATACACTTCCTATTTGTCCTGGTTTGCACCCAAAACATTGTTGTGTCCCTCCTAAAATTGGACAGTTTGGAAGAGAAGAACCACAGAACACTTAATGATAATCACTGGAGTTACAGACTTCTACTTCAGAAAATGCAGTTAATTCACATTCTTTTGTTCTGTAAACTTTTCATGTTAATATAACTAATCTTTTAAAAAGGGGTTCCCAGTCTGGGCTTTTGTCCCTACATTAAGAGTAAACTGTTGAGGGCCTTGCCGCATGATTTCCATGTTGTTTTTGTAAAATTCCAATACCACTAACACCCTCAAGCAATCAGTAAAGCATTCTACAACACAGCAAGACTGTACTGAGCTTCAGACAGGAAAGAGTTTCAATAGGCAAGGCAAACAAAAGCAGGAAAGGAGCTATTCAAAGACGTTCTTGAACAGATCATGAAAGTTGAAAGCAAAAGAAAAATGTACACGTCTTTTCAGATTAAATTCCTCCTTTACGGACAGCCTGAAATACCTCAAACATCTAGCCCAGTTTGAAATAGTGGAGTTACAGATATGTAGGTGAAGCAAATTAATTCAAATACAATTGAGGCAACATTTGGTACAAATCAAATGGTAAACGGATATGCAGAGTACCAGCAGTACACATACAACAAATGAGTGCAACAGGTGGCCTAGGCCAGAAAGTGCATACTGGGGTGGATCAGTAAAGAATGCTATGAACCAGATTATCAGGCTGTTAAGGACCTTTAAATCCATATAACAAACAGCTACAGAAAACAAATCACAGATCTCTCGCCTAAACTTGAAGAATCTATATTTTTATATGACCTTGCACTCTTTAGTGAACTGCTCTAACTGCCACAGCATTCTCCTCTTCAAGAAAAATTAAAAAAAAAAATAAAATAAAATAAAAAAGGAAGCTGCTGTGTATACTTGTGTATAAACTGACTGTGTACAAGTTAAGCAGTCAGTTCCGAGACCAAAACCCCTTAAAATGCAATGACCTGTATAAGTCTAAGGGTTAGTACAGCAGCACTATTTTTTATTCAACTTACATTTACATTTCTTACTCAAAGTATCTCTGCAATTCTTATAAATACAAAGATAATTAAAGGAGGAAATGCAAATTACTGATGTAATTTCCCCTTTGTGAACATTTTTTTTCTTCCTTTGGGCATTTTTATTTTACTGCCAGGGCACACACACTCTCTCTCTGTATACACACACACACACACACACACACACACACACACACACACACATATATATATATATATATATATATATATATATATATATATATATATATATATATATATATATATATATATATATACAGTGGATATAAAAAGTTTACATTACAATCTCCTGTTAAAATGCCAGGTTTTTGTGATATAAAAAATGAGACCACAATAAATCATTTCAAAACTTTACCCACCTTTACTGTAACCTGTAACCTGTACAATTCAATTGAAAAACAAACAAATCTGTTAGGGGAAAAAATATAAAAAATAAAAAAACGTACAATTAGCTGGTTGTGTAAGTGTGCACACCCTTAAACTAATACTTCAGTTGTGACAGTACTTCGTAAGTAATGTTTTCAGTATGGAGTGAGAAGCTGAATGAGTGACTGAGGCTGGGACGATGGTACTTTTGTTGCGAGATATTTCGAACAGTATTACCACAATCATGTCTGATTATGACAGGAAGGCAGGGAGTTGATTTTTGAGGGATAGAAAAGATCATTAGTTTTTGATGAATTTAATAAGAGTTTATTTTTTCAGCTTTGAAAATGTTAACTGTATCTGGATCTGTACATTTTTACTTATTTTGCTAGAGAATCTCGACAATATTACATGAGGTACATTCAACCCATGCAAGCACTTTCCTTCTGGATTTAGTACACATTGTCCACATTGCTGGACTGCCTTTCAGGACACGTAACAATAAGATAAATCTCAGCACCACAACAGTAGCACATCTTAGGATATCCAGTATGCCAGACTGTCCTTCTTACCACCAGGTATAAGTTTACTTTTTTGGCTTGTTCATATAAAGATGTTTATATTTCCCCGAGTCCCTGACCAAATGCCCCTATCGTCATATAATTTTTGTTTTTCGCAAACAGACTTACAGCAAGATAAAAAACTACTAACTTCCATTTCATTCAATATATCTGTTTGAAATTGCACTAACAATTTTTCTTTAAGAATGTTGTCCCAACAAAAACAAACTCATTACAAGGATAAAACCTGTAACTTAGTCTCCAACTTGTGAAAAAAGCAGTCAATAAATCAAAAGTCTCAAAAGTTAATTCTCAAAATTGCTCATGGCCAAGTTGTATAAAGAAAAATGAATATCTGAGACTGAAAAGTCCAACAGATTCATTAAATTGTCTCAAATATCATAATGATCAATGGTTTTACCAGCTTTTGATGAAATTTGGATCATCGGTCACCACAACTGTTACTGTCACATACTTCCATACTGGCCTTGTCAAGGCACAAGGGTGTCATCCACAACTGTAGTCTCTCCTTCATTTGAGTGGCTCCAAGCAACTCTGCTAGCAAGTTCACAGTCCTCCAGCACCAGTCAATGTTCTGAAACATCAGATCTAGAAAGTGCAAACATACATTGAATCCTCTTTACTAATAATTTGATGCAGGTCACTGGTGGAAGATAAATCACCTTCCAAAACAACAGTTTCCTAAATTTCAAGTACTTCCTCAGTTTTTCATTAACAGATGTAGTCTCAAATCTCAGCAATGCCCTCTGCCTTGGTCATCTCTTCGTCCAGTTGTGTACACTTACCATAAATGTAGATGTTTGAGTGTATTCATTGTTGCAGTCCTTACAAAATGGGTTATCCGGCTGACGGTAGCCCTCAGTTGGCCAGAATACCAAAGTTCTTGGTATATGACGTCGGCTGCCTTCAGTTTAAGCCTGACGTCAGGACGTCAGGTACAAAGGAAGGCAGCTGATGCCATTCCCTCAGTTTTTCTTGCCTTAACTGTCAGGAGCCCTCAAAAAAAGGTTAGACCAGGAAAATAAAAAAAAAATCCAGTCTGTGCCCTAGGAAAAAAGAGGGATGGAAGGGGGGGGACCAGGACTGCAACAGTGAATACACTTGAACATCTACATTTATGATAAGTGTACACAAATGTACTATGTTCATTGTGTTTCACTGTTGCAGTCATTACAAAATGGGTTGATTCCCAAAGCCCAGGAAAAACACAAAAGGGATGAGGAATACCCACTGTTTAAGGGTTGGTAAGGATGCCCTGAAACACTGCAGTGGCAAAACCAGCCCTGGACTTAGAAAACAAGGGTAAATCATAATGTTTAATGAAGGTGTGGACAGAAGTCCAGGTTGCTGCTTCCAGGATGTCCCTAGTAGGTACACCTCTTAAAAATGCTGCTGAGGTAGAAGCTGCTCTAGTAGAATGGGTCCTAATACTCTGCGGAGGAAACTTGCCATGCTGTAAGTAACAAAAGTGAATACAATGAGCAATCTACTTAGAAATGGTCTGCTTTGAAACAGATTTGCCTTGAGCTCCAGGAGCAAAACTGACCAACAACTGATCTGACTTTCGAAAAGGTTTAGTCCTGTCCTGGTAAAATCTGAGCAGTCTATGTACATCCAGGGAATGCAGTAATCTTTCTCCTTTATTCTGAGGAATAGGAAAGAAGGTAGGCAGGTGGTAGACTGATTAAGAGTCAGGCTAGAAACCACTTTATGCATAAAAGAGGGATTAGTTCTAAGAGAAACCAGATCCACATGGAAGATGATAAAAGGCTCCACTGCCATCAAGGCCTGCAGCTCAGAAACTCTTCTAGCTGAAGTAATAGCCAAGAGAAAGGCAGTTTTCCAGGAGAGGAACTTCAAATCTGCTGAGGCAGCTGGTTCAAAAGGAGGCAGAGTAAGTTTCTCAAGTACAAAATTAAGATCCCAAGCAGAAGGTGCCCTTCTAGGAGGCTTTAAATTGCTAGCTCCCCTGAGGAACTGTTTCATCAAGGGATGAGAGAAAATGGGTTGCTCAAAGGAACAATGAGCAGAAATAGCTGAAGTATTAATCTTGATAGAAGAAAAGGAAAGTCCACCATTAAGTAAGCATGCCAAATAGTCAAGAATAAAAGGAAGAGTAGGCTGAGAAGGGTCTTCCCCTCTAGTGTTCATCCCAAAGGAGAATCTTTTCCACATATCTGCGTAAGATTTCCTAGTGCTAGGCCTCCTGGCTTCACGAAGGACCTCAACCACCTGTTGGAAAAGGTTTAAATTATGAGCCAGGCTACCAAATGCAGAGTCTGAAGATGAGGATGCAGAACTTCTCCCACCTCCTGGACAAAGAGATCTGGTATCAGGGAAAGATGCCAATGCTGAGACTGGGAGAGACTGCGAAGTAGTGGATACCAATGTTGCCAGGGCCAGTCTGGAACTATGATGATGGCCCTTGGTTTTTCGTCCCTTATCTTTAACAGCACTCTGGGAAGAAGAGGCAGAGAAGGGAATGCATAGATCGAAAGCTGTGTCCGGGGGAAGGACAGAGCATCCACTTTCCAAGCTTTGTCGTGATGATCCTTGGTGCAAAAGTTTGGAAGAAGGTGGCTGGTCAGAGATGAGAAGAGATCCACCTGGTGAGTGCCCCAATGCTGAATGATTCGATAGAAGATGGTCTTGTTTAGTTGCCACTCATGAGGATCCAAGACCTGCCTGCTCAACTGGTCTGCCAAGGTGTTGAGCCTTCCTGGAAGAAACTGAACTATCAGATGAATGCCCATGGAAGCTGCTATGGACCAAAGTATCATGCTTTGTATGCACAGGGGTAAGAGTGAGTCCCTCCCTGCTTGTTGATGTACCACATGATTGTGGTGTTGTCTGTCCTGACTAGAAGAGTACCAGGAGACAGAAGATGCTTGAAAGCCACCAAGGCCTGCTGGACTGCCATCAACACCTTCAGATTGTGTGCAAATTAACCTGTTGATGTCCTCTGAATGCATCTTCCCTCTAAATAATCTCCCCAAGCATAGTTCTAGGCACCTGCGGTGAGAGTTTGGCTGGAAGGAGGTGGACAGAAAGGCAGGCCTTTGTTTTGTGCACAGGTCATCCCTCACCAAAGGAACTCCATCTGCAGGCAGGGAATTAGAGGCAGAATCAAGTCTAAATCCTGTGTGTGTTGACACCAAAGGTTTTTGAGGTACCATTGAATTTTTCTCATATGCAGTCTTGCATATGGAATCATCAGAACACATGAAGCAAGCCATGAATCCCAGGGCTTGCAGGAATTGCCATGCAGAGAGCTGGGTCATGCTTGCCAAATTCTTGAAGTAATTTGAAAGATCCATTTGTTTCTCTTGAGGGAGGGATACCATATGGGCGGCTGTGTTCAGACTCGCTCCCAGGAATATAATCTCCCTGGTGGGTACCAAGTTTGACTTCTTTTCGTTGATAGTGTAGCCCAAAGAGGTGAGAAGGTTCTTTACAAAGTCCAAATCCTTTAGAAGTTGCTCTGGAGAGTTTGCCTGAATAAGACAATCATCCAAGTAAGGGTAAATTTGAATGTTTCCTTGTCTGCAAAAAGCAATGACTGGAGCCAGGCATTTTGTAAAAACTCTTTGAGCAGTAGATAAGTCAAAGGGCAATGCAGAGAACTGGAAGTGCCTGTTCCCCACCGTGAAGTGAAGAACTGCCTGCAGCTTTCCCTTATTGGGATGTGCAGATAAGCTTCTTTGAGATCCAAAGTCACCAGCCAGGAATCCTTGGCCAGCATTGGCAGCAATTGCTGAAGAGAGAGAGAGAGAGAGCATTTTGAACTTGGGAGTCACCAGAAAAGTATTTAGAATGGACAAATCCAGAAGAGGGTGCCAGGTGCCCCTTTTTTGGGAACAGGAAAAGTCTTGAGTAGAAACACTGACCTATCTGTAGTGTAGGAACTGGCTCTATTGCTCCCTGATTTAGCAAAGAAGAAACTTGTTTTTCTGCTTCTGCCCTTTGAAGGGGGGGATATCTGGGTATCTTTGGTGAACTGGGAAGATGTGAAAGGAGAACTTGTAGCATTGGGATACTATTTTGAGCACCCATTTGTCATCTGTGATGGTGTACCAGACATCTGCAAAAATGTCTAACCTTCCCCCCAAAGGAAACCCTGGACCTGCAGAGGAAGGCTGGAGTCATTGGGAATGCTTGCTTTGGGAAGTTTGCTTAGAACTCCCCGATTTTGAAGAGGAAGACTGCCAGTGCTTTGCCTTTTGAGAGGTGGAAGTCTGTCCCTTAGAAGACCTGTAACCCCTAGGTTCATATGTTCATAGGTATGTACTAGACTATCGACCGTGGGGCCTATACAAGCCCAGCCAAAAAGGTACCCTGGCTTTTGCCACCCAAGAAAATTATTTTCCTGTGCCACTGTCGAGCAGAGCCACAGAGGTGATCCCCTGGGTGAATTTCCTATTTCCCATCCAATCATCAAGATTTTTCTTGAAGAGTGCTAACGAGGAGCTTTGCTTGATATAGATACGTAGTTTATTCCAGACTATGGGAAGTCTCTGGGACAGGAATCTATCCTTCCGGCATGTTCTGTTTATTGTGGTGACAAGGTTTAGGTCCCTAGAGCGTGTAGCTCGGAGGGATTGGGATTTCTTTAAGTGGAGCATGTCCAACAGCTCTGGTGTTTGGCATAGCTTTGTATGTTAGGCAGAGATCACCTCTGAGCAGGTGATATGCGACGGAGTAAAGCTGGAGTTTTTTGAGACAGTCTGCGTAGGGCATCTGTTTGAGGCCGGTAATCCTCTTTGTGAGGTATTTCTGCGGCCTTTCCAGTTGCAGATGTCTTGTGAGGTGCATACCAAAATGGGCGTTGTACTATATAATGGGTCTAATGAGTGATGAGTAGAGGGGAAAAAATGACCGCTTTTTTTCTGGATGAGAAACCTTTTGTGATGAGGTGTGCCATGTAGAAGGATTTCCTGACTACTGTGGCAATGTGATTATCAAAGGAGCGACTACTGTCCACCTGTGTCCCAAGGTCTCTTATCACACTTTCGGTGTTAAGTATACTTCTGCCTATGTTGTAGTTCATGGGTACAGAGTTTTTACCAAAGGGGATGACAATGCACTTTCTGGCACTGAGCTTGAGGGCATGGCTTTGACACCAGGCATCTGTCTCAGTGAGGCCCTTTTGTAGGATGTCCACATCGTTAGGAGCTTTGATTATGGCTCCTAGTTTGCAGCCCAGTGCGACCCTGTTTACTAGGGTCAGGAAAAGTCCATTTCTTAGAAGGGTAATGTCTACTAAAACGAGGAGGCTGAACTTTCAAAAAATCATTAACAGTTTGCACAGATTTCGCCTTATCCTCCAACTTTTTCCACACCTCTTCTGCTTTGCTACCAAAAAGATTGTCCTTGTGCAAAGGTACATCCAGTAATTTAGATTTGACAGGTTCAGAAAGAGGCTGTTCCCTGAGCCAAGCATGTCTTCTAATAACAAGAAACCCTGCAAGAAGCCTCCAAAGTGTCAAAACCACAATGTGGAGAATGTTTAGTGACAAGAGTGGCAGAATTCAATAAATCTTGCATGTCCTTACTCTCCACCAGGGAAGGAATACCAGCAATTTTAGTCTTAATGGCCTCCAAAGTATGCTGCTGATACTTAAGCATATGAAAAAGACAATTAACAGACCTAATAGCCAGGGTGGAAGAAGTATAAACCTTTTTACCCCACCTATCCAAGGCCCTTGATTCTCTGTCAGAAGGAAAATACAGTTGTGTACACTTACCATAAATGTAGATGTTCGAGTGTATTCACTGTTGCAGTCATCACATTTGGGGTTATCTGCTTGCAGTATCCCTCAGATGGCCTGATTAACAAAGTTGTGGGTCCTGCATCGGTTGCTGTCTCTTCTTCGGTGACGTCAGGTAATCAGGGGTATAAAACATGCAGCCGACACCATTACATCAGTTTTTCTTGCCCCAGATGTCAGGTGCCCCCATAATGGGAAGCAATAAAATAAATATAAATATATATAAGGATATACCTCCAATAAAAAAGCAAATACATCAAAAAGCTTTTAAGCATAGTATAGGAGAGTAGAGGTATAGCCAAAAGAAGTCAGGGGGCTGGAGGGAGGGTAACCAGGACTGCAAGAGTGAATACACTTGAACATCTACATTTATGGTAAGTGTGCACAACTGTATAATGTTCTTTGTGTTTCACTGTTGCAGTCATCATATTTGGGTAGATTCCCAAAGCTAAGATTGCGAGGAAGACTTCAGATAGCATTAGGGCCAGCTATAAGGACCTGCAAGACTGCTGTGGCAAAGCCAGCTCTGGATTTAGAGAAAACTGGCAAATGGTTATGCTTGGTGAAAGTATGTACAGAACGCCAGGTAGCAGCTTCTAGGATGTCCCTGGTAGGGACACCTCTGAGAAAGGCTGTAGAGGTAGATGCAGCCCTGGTTGAATGGGGTCTGATCCCCTGTGGGATAGGTTTTCCATGGTGTTTATAGCAGAAATGAATGTAATGGCCTATCCATTTAGAAATGGTTTGCTTTGAAATAGCCTTCCCCTTTGCCCCTGCAGCAAATGCCACCAGCAGTTGTTCACATTTCCTTTGAGGTTTAGTCCTGTCCAAGTAATATCTAAGTTGTCTGTGCACATCTAAGGAGTGCAGTATCAGTTCCCCCTTGTTCTGTGGATTAGGAAAGAAGGTTGGCAAATGAATGGACTGATTAAGAGCCACACTGGATACAACCATGGGCATGAAGGAGGGATTGGTTCTGAGGGACAACCTGTCCACATGAAAGATGATGAAAGGCTCCACTGCCATAAGGGCCTGTAATTCAGATACCCTTCTTGCTGAAGTGATTGCTAAAATGAACAGACAAAAAAAAAGTAAGCAGCGTCACCAAAAGCAGAGTACATCAAAATATAAAACTCCAAAAACAAATGGTTCTGTCACCAATTCCACTTGAAACTTGAAAACTTTAATAAAAATATACGATAAGACAAAATAAAATAAACACACTGGCTCATAAACTGGATAAGCGCTTTCGGTATAATACCTTTTTCAAATTCTAAATGTTTGCCAGTGAAACTTCCTCTTAAATGCCTTCATTTCCTACTGTTCACTCACTTAGATGCATTTAGTAACCATAGCAGCAAACACACCCTTTTAATTATTTATTTTTGAGTGCTGAAGAGCTTTCCCTTTTAGTGCAGGTTTTAAAGGGACAAATGCATTCAGACCTGGTGACTGACTTGATTGCAAATTCATTATCCACTACATCTCTTCAATTTCTGTTCGGTTTACTAAATCCCCACCTCTTAGTGTTTCATGAAGCCTAGTCAGTGCCATGAACTTGAAAGAATGACTTTCATTTATACTAATATGCATATAAAGTGCATTGCTGGTAACTTTTTTGTTATGTCAGATAAGTGCTTTAGGATAATTTATTTGAGCATTTGATTAGTTTTCCCTATGTAGTATGCCTTGCAATGACAGCAGGTTGCCACATAGATAATGTTCTTACTCCGACAGTTTGCAAATCCTTCAAACTTATAGTTCCTCTTAGTCAGAGGATGTGTAAAAGTATTCGAGATGTTTATATGAGAGCATGCCTTGCAAATTCCACATCTGAATGTACCAACTCTCCTCTTCATCTGAAAACTCCTGTCTTCAGAAATAGCTTCAGTTTCTGTTTTATAACATAATAGTCTTTTTAAGTTTTTCCTGTTCTTAAAAGAAAAGCTGGGTTGATCTCCAACAATTTCCCTAATTTTGTTGTCAGATGTTAACACTGGCCAAAATTTTCTGATGGTATTACGAACAGCAAAATTGTCAGTACTATATGTCAACTGGCATCTCAGATTGGACTTTACCTCCTTTTGCTTGATCTTAACAATTTCACCTTGGTCCGAAAATTAAGGTCTTCCCCTCTGACAGCATAGTTCCAAGGTAGTTGCTTCATTGGTCTGTGTCTCTTTGACTTTGTATCCTCTCTTATTAAAGTCATTGATCAGTTTAATTTGCTCCTCTCTATAATCCTCATCCCTCGTGCAGAGCTTGGACACTCGAGTTAGTTAATTAGTCACTATGTTGTCAAGAACATGCCTGGGATGCATGCTAGTATTGTGTAGTAAATGATTGCGCCATACAGGTTTCCTATACATTCCAGTATTGATGCTTCCTGTGTCATCTAACATTAACTTAACATCCAAGAATTCTATCTCCGTACTAGAAGATGCCACTTCAAACTTCAAAAATGAAGCTGTGTTGGTCAAAAATTGTACAAAATGTTCCAAGGAGGTTAAATCGCCATCCCATAAGAGAAAGACATTATCCACAAATCAATTATAGAAAACTATGTTTCTATTCCATTTGTTGTTACTATCCACTTTCCATACCTCTTGCCAGGACCAGATTGGCATAACTATTTGTGCATGGAGTTCCCATCGCTACCCCCCGACTTCTGCCCGTAGTATGTACTACTATGCAGAAACACATTGTTATATAAGACCAATTCCAAGAGACTACATAGTAAATGGATATCATTGGTTGTTTTGTGCTTCACACCAAAGTCTGATTGCTTCAATCCCCACATCATTGGGTATGGACGTGAACAAACTGTTCACGTCATAGTTACCAATAATAAAGGAAGAGCGAGTTTCTCCAATACAAAGTTAAGGTCCCAGGCTGGAGTTGGGACTCTCCTGGGTGGTCTTAAATTTTTGGCCCCTCTGAGGAACTGCTTGAGCAGTGGATGAGAGAAGAGGCGAGGTTCTGTGTTATAATGAGCTGAAATGCCTGAGGCATGAACTTTGATGGAGGAAAAAGAAAAGCCCTTGTAAAGCCTCTCATTTAAGTATTGTAGAATCAGAGGTAAGTTGGGTGCTACTGTGCTCATCCCTTGAGACTGGTTCCAGGCACAGAATCTTTTCCATTTTTCAGCATATGATTTTCTAGTAAAAGGCCTCCTTGCACTAAAATGATATCCATCACTGGTTTACTGAGGGATGGTAAAGGAGAGATTAGGTAATTAACCAGGCTGCTAGGTTCAGGGTTTGAAGCTGAGGATGCAGAATCTGGTTCTCCTGCTGAGACAACAGAGTAGGGGTCTGAGGCAGGTACCATGGGGCCAACAGTGACACACTGCGCAAGAGAGGGTACCAGTGCTGGCGTGGCCAGTCTGGTGCAATCAATATTGTCCTTGGTTTGTCCTGTTTGATCTTTAGTAGTACTTCGCAGAGGAGAGGCAGAGGAGGAAAGGCATAAACTGATAGGTTTTTCCAGCTGAAGGACAGAGCATCCACTTTCCAAGCTTGTTTGTGGGGAGTCCTTGTGTAAAATTTGTCTAATTGGTAGTTCTGGGGGGAAGGCAAACAGGTCTATATCCGGGCAACCCCATTTGTTTGTCAACATGTTGAAAATCCTTGGTTTCAGTTTCCACTCGTGTGGGTCCATGAGGTTTCTGCTTAGCCCGTCTGCCAGTGCATTTAGTTTTCCTGGCAGGAATTGAGCTTGTAGATGCACTTGGTAGCTCAAGGCTGTGTTTCACAGTGCCATGGCTAGTCCATAGAGTGGGGGGTAAGAAAATGGGTACCCCCTGCTTGTTTATGAACCATATAACAGAGGTGTTGTCTGTCTTTACCATTAATTTTCCTGGAAGAATGTGGTCCTTGAAGGCTGTCAGAGCATTCTGTACAGCTAACATTTCTTTTTGATTGATATGCAGGTGCATTTGACTTGGGTTCCATTTGCCCTGAATGCACTTCCCTACCAGGTGAGCCCCCCCATGCATAGTCTGATGCATCTGTTGTTAGGGTTTGGACGGCAGGGGGTAGAGTGAATGGTAGTCCCTTGTTTTGGTGGCAGGCCTCTGCCCACCAAAGGAACGCTAACCGTGGGCAAGGTATGGTAAGAATCATTGCTTCTAGATCCTGAGAATGTTGACAATATAGGCTTTTTAGATACCACTGTAGTTTTCTCATATGCAGTCTTGCATATGGAATTAGAAGAATGCAGGAGGCCATGAACCCAAAGGCTTGCAGTATTTGCCTTGCAGATAGCTGTTTTTTTTGTGGCCACTTGTTTGAAGTAAGTCATCAAGTGAATTTGTTTGTCTGGCGTAAGGTAAGCCATCTGGGCAGTTGTATTCAAGCTTGCACTCAGGAATGTAATTATTTGAGTGGGTACCAGTTGTGATTTCTTTTCATTTATGGTGTACCCTAGGCATGTTAGAAGCCTTTTTACAAATGCCAGATGTTGTAGAAAAGTGTCCTTGTTTTCTGCCTGAATTAGACAATCTTCCAGATAAGGATACATTTGAATGTTTCTTTGTCTGCAAAATGCAATCACTGGTGCCAGGCACGTTGTGAAGACCCTGGGTGCAGTAGATAAGCCAAAGGGCAGTGCAGAGAATTGGTAATGCAAACAGCCTGCTTTGAAGTGGAGGTATCTTCTGCAAGATTCCCTGATTGGGATATGCAGGTAAGCCTCTTAAGTCTAGAGTTACCAACCAGGCATCCTTGCCTAGCATAGGCAGTAACTGTTGTAGAGTCAGCATATTGAATTTTGGAATGTCCAGGAAGGTATTTAGAACGGATAAGTCCAGGATTGGACACCATGATTTGTCTTTTCTGGGTACCAGGAAAGGTCTTGAATAAAAACCTTGTCCTTTTTCCTTTTCTGGTACTGTTTGAATACCCCCATATCCATGAGGGACATAACTTGTTTCTGGGCCTCTGCCCACTGATCTGGAGACAGATCTGGCCATCCGTTTGGAATTGGCAACATGTTGAAATAAAATCTGTATGCCTGGGATACTATATTTAAGACCCACTTGTCCTGGGTAATTAGATGCCAATTTTGAGCATGAAGTGCTAGTTTTCCCCCCAAAGGGGCTGCCAAAAGATAAGTGCTTGGAAATGGCAAAGGGAAGTCATTGAGACTGTTTACCGTAGGGGGCTGCTTTGCTACTTCCAGATTTGGAGGTGGAGGCACCCCATTGTTTTGTCCTGTAAGTTCCTTGTGACTGAAACATGGAGCCTTTGGAGTGTGTGGGTTTGGCCTGAGCGGCTCTGTTGGGTACTGGAAAGGACCAATTCTTAGTAGGCCAGTGCCTACAGAACCTGGGTAGCTGCACTTGTAAGAAATCTTTTACAGTTTGCATAGATTTAGCTTTGTCTTCCATCTTTTTCAAAACTTCTTCTGCCTTATTACCAAATAAACTGTCCTGTTGTAAAGGAGCGTCCAGCAATTTAGCTTTAACATGATCAGGCAGATTTTGCTCCTTGAGCCAAGCATGCCTTCTTATCACAGATCCAGTTACGGCGGCCCTGCAGGAGGCCTCCAAGGAATCAAAACCACATTGCAAAGTATGCTTTCCAACTTCTTCAGTTAAATGCAATAAATACTGTAACTCTTTATTTTCCACACAGTCAGAAATCAACATCATTTTCTGTTTAAGTAAGCCCATGACATGGTGTTGATATTTAAGCATATGAAATTGACAATTTAAAGCCCTGATTGCCAGGGTTGCAGACATATAAACCATCTTACTCCATCTATCCAGCTCCCTGGAATCTCTATCGGAAGGGGTAGGATTTTTAGCAGTAGAAGCCTTAACACCCTTGGGACCCTGAGAAATTGTTTCAGGGTCAGCAGTAGGGTTTTTGAAAAGAAACGTGTGGGAGTCAGGAACCCTGTAATATCGGTCTGGCTTACTAGGAGCCGGAGGCAGGAATCAGGAGCCATGCCGGATTCTGAGAAGAACAATATCTAAAACAGGGGGTATAGCCAAAGGCCTATGCTGAGGAAGAAGAAGGAAATCCCTAAGCCTCTTTTTGGATTCTGAAAAATCCTGACTCTCCCAATGAAAATGTTCCCTTAAAGTATGCAAAGTTTCTCCAAAAGAAAAATCCTCAGGAGGAGAAGCAGAAGGAATGGATTCTTCTGCATCAGAGTCCTCATATGGTGGAATACAAAAATCCTGATAAGAAGAGGAATCAGAAGAAATGGAAACCTGATCTGAAGATTCATAATCAGTGCCTTGCTTTGGCCTCTTGGCAGGAGGGGGTCGGGAACCCCTGATCAAGGTAATTAAATACTCAGCCATTTTGATCATTTGTTTTTTAGGCACAGGGGCCTGAACACATGGCTCATGCGTCGTTTTTTTAGACAGAGAAGTTGGTTTTGGCCTTGATTTTGATGATGGCGTCGGTTTAATATACAAATCTTTAGGCCTGAAAACACCCTCAGATGCCAGTGCCTGCTCAGCGGCTCCAGACCCATCCAAGGGAGAGACATCCACGGGTTCAATACTTGAAGAATCTCGCGGCATACCAGACTCCGAATGGGTCTCAGTAGAAGCCTGCGAATCAAAAGTAGCGGGCATCAGGGGCTGCGAAAGCACCTCACTGAGTACCGGCGAACCAGCGACTGGCTTAGGAGAAGCTTCGTCATCGGTTTTGGACCTCGACGGTCTGTCTCTGTCTTTTTCTTTGCGTTTTTTGTGAATTCTGGTAGTCGGATTGCTAACCAATGACATTTCAGGACAGTTAAATCTTGAGCCAAAGTATTTAGAAACAAAAATATACGGACGCTTAATAGTGTGTTGGTTAAATTTAGCAAAAAACTGACAGCAAGGCACGTTGTGGTCAGGGCCTAGGCAAGGAATACAGTACAAATGAAAATCCTTATGAAGTATTTGCTTCCCACAAGTAATACAATTATTAACTTTTACTGACATTGGTAAGGAGCAAGAAAAAGTTTCCCCAACGGGGTACTTAGCTTTAGATTGAAGACTTCGGTTCTGAAACTCGAAAACGAAAATTTCAGGAGTCAGCCGACCAACACTTGCGAACTGCTTCTGCTTCGGGCACCGCGCGGCAAGAAAGACAGATTAAAATGGCGTTGGCTGCATGTTTTATACCCCTGATGATCTGACGTCATGGAAGAAGAGACAGCAATCGATGCAGGACCCAAGACTTTGGTATTCAGGCCGACTGAGGGCAACCTGACAGCAGATTACCCAAATGTAATGTGCAACAGTGAAACACGAAGAACATCCTCTGAGTTTGCTAACGGGTTCCTGAAAAGAAACAAAAGAGAAATCAGGGACTCTATACTACCCATCAGGTTTCCTGGGAACAGGAGGAACAGAATTTGGAGTCAAAGAATTCTCCAGAAAAACATCAACAACTTCCAACATTGGGGGAATAGCCAGAGGGCTTATGCCGAGGTAAATCCAGAAACTCCCTAATCTGCTTCTTAGATTGGGGATAATCCTGACTTTCCCATTTAAAATATTCCCTGAGGGTATTTAAAGTATCACCAAAAGAGAAATCCTCTGGGGGAGAAGCCGAAGAGATGGACTCCTCTGCATCTGAATCCTCAAAAGTAGAAAAAACCTGAGAGACTTCCTCTTCATCAGCAGAAACGCTGGAAGAATCAGAACCTGAAAGGGATACAGCCACAGGAGAAACATCCCTACTCCTTTTAGAAAAGGGAGGCTGAGAACCCCTAGTAAGAGTCAAAAGGTCATTAGCCATTTTAACCATTTGGGACTGAAGGGAAGAAACTGGAGCCTGCTTCTTCACAGGCTTACAAAAGGAAGATTTATCTGCAAACCTGAAGGACTTGGGAGGCCTGACAACCGCTGAAGTCGCAGTAGAAGTCGGAGGAATAAGCTTGCCATCCAAATGCAGAATGGAGGCCTTGGACACCGGAGTCAGCTTAGTGGCTTCGGCTCCAGCTGAAGAGGCGATAGGTCAGATGACAAAATGGAAGCCGAAGGCCTAAGGGATTCTGAAATATTCTCAATTGCGGCCTGCGGTAGTAAATCCCCGGACTGCAGGGGCTGCAAAGGCGCCTCACTGGCTGCCGTCTTACCATCATCCGAGGACTGACTTTCGGAAGCCTGTCGCGGTCCTTATCCTTACGTTTCTTGGGTATATCCGAAGCCTGAAAACAGGCGGACGCCATACCGACAAACTTAGGCCAAACTCCAAAATGCTTAGCTAAAATCTTAGCCCGACGATGGACAATATGCAGATTAAAGGAGGCACATAGATCACAATTAGGAACGTCGTGGTCAAGGCCTAAACAAATAATACAATAATATTGAAAATCTCTATAGGGAATCTGCTTTCCACAGGTAAGGCAATTATTAACTTTTTCTGACATTCGTTAAGGCAAGAAAAGAGGATTCCCAATGGGGTACTTAGCTGTAGCAGACTTCAACTGTGTAATCAGAATTAAAAAAGGTAAACTGCCAACCGGCACTCGTGCATGAAATGCTTCTGCTTCTGGCTCCGTGGCAAGGAAGACTGACGAAGTGACGTTGGCTGCCTCCTTTGTATCGGACCCCCTGATGTCATTTACAACCGATGGTAACCAATGTCATTTTTACTTACCTTTGGTATTCTGGCCGACCGAGGGCTACCGGGAGCCGGATAACCCATTAGTTAGGACTGCAACAGTGAAACACAATGAACATCTCTATAATACCTGTCAGGCTTCCTGGGAGCAGGAAGAACAGAATTAGGAGTCAAAGAATTTTCCATGAAAACATCATCAACAACTTCCAAAACTGGAGGGATAGCCAAAGACTTATGCTGTGGCAAATCCAAGAATTCCCTAATCTGTTTTTTAGACTGAGGGTAGTCCTGACTTTCCCATTTGAAATGCTCCCTAAGAGTATTCAGAGTATCTCCAAAAGAGAAATCTTCTGGAGGAGAGGCAGAAGGGATGGAGTCTTCTGCATCAGAATCCTCAAAACCAGAAAAAAGTTGAGAGTTTCCCTCTTCATCAGTAGAAGTGCTGGAAACCTCAGAGTCTGAGGCAGACAAAACTTCCGGGGACAATTCCCTAGCCCTCTTAGAAAGAGGTGGCTGAGAGCCTCTGATAAGGGTCAAGAGATCACTAGCCATCTTAATCATCTGAGATTGAGGCATTTGAGGGGAGGCCGGCACCTGCTTTGGCATAGATTTTCGGCTGGGAGGCCTGCTAGAAAGCCAGAGGGACTCAGGAGGCCTAGCCAGTGCAGTAGTATGAGCCAAGGTCGTTGGTCTGGATCTGGTCTCCGGGCGGAGAAAAGAGGCCTCAGAAGTCAGCGCCTGCTTAACGGCTCCAGATCAATCAGAGGCGGTGACTGGTGGAGGGTCCGAAGATGAAGTGGAAGCCTGCAGAATGGAGGACTCAGAAAAGGTCTCCGCAGACGCCTGTTGCTGAACATCCGTGGACTGCAGGGGCAATGAAAGCATCTCACTGACTGCCGCTGGGCCGACAACCAACTTAACAGGGACATCGTCGGCTAATCTGACCCTAGGCCTGTCGCGGTCCTTATCCTTGCACTTTTAAGGCACATCTGAAGTCGGGAGACCAGAAGACACCATACCAATGAACTTAGGCCAAACACCGAAATGCTTGAACAAAATCCTAGCTTTACGGCGAATGGTACGCAGGTTGAAAGAAGCAGAAAGCACACAATTAGGGACGTCATGCTCAAGGCCCAAACAAGTGATACAATAGGAGTGAAAATCACGGTGTGGAATCTGTTTTCCACAGGCAAGACAGTCATTAACTTTCTCTGACATTCGTTAAAGCAAGAAAAGAGGGTCCCCAAAGGGGTACTTATCTGAGGATGTCTTCAACTAAGCAGTCGCAATACAAAAAGAAGGTACTCGGCCACCCGGCACTCATGCAAAAAGCTTCTGCTTCAGGCTCCGTGGCAAAAAAGACTGAGGAAATGGCATCAGCTGCCTTCCTTTGTACCGGACGTCAGGCTTAAACTGAAGGCAGCTGACGTGATATACCAACGACTTTGGTATTCTGGCCGACTAAGGACTACCTGGAGCCAGATAACCCATTTTGTAAGGACTGCAACAGTGAAACACGATGAACATCTGTGCTTTAAGCAGAGTACTCTGTGCGTTCTGGCAGTCAAAGTTGAGATGTAATCAAGGTGTTTTACATACTGTTAGCATTTGCAGGTTACTTTCAGTTTGTAAAGAAGATAAAGGTAAGTGATATGCAAATTTTTAAGCTGTTGATATACAGGAATTCTGTGTGTTTAACTTATTTATTATTCAGGTAGCTTTTTGTATAGTACATTTGATGATCTGCAGAATTTCTATGCAATTACTTTTGGTAATGCTTAGTTCATCTTGACTGATTTGATGAGATGTCACATGAGGTGATTTTTACTTATTTATCTTTTCTTGACTGGGTTAGTCCCACTAGGCTAGTGGTGTCTTTTCAAGGGAGACCAAAGGTGGTTATTTATACTACTAGAGAAATTTTGACCACGAAATCGGGGAACTTCCCTTACTTTTTTTGATAAGTGCTGTGGATCTTTTACATTCATCTGAGTTACTACAAACTCAGGCAGATGGGACCTCAGTTTACCATGTCATCCAAAGGATGACAAACACAGGAGTGCAGCACCTCCTTCATTATGCACTGCAGTGTTAGCAATCCATATATCTGGTGTGGGAACAGAACCCACAGCCTTCTGCACCAAAGACGAGTGTTGCGCCACTGGCACTGCCAAATAAAATCATGCTTGTTTGCATGTTTGACTGGTTTGACAAGATATGATGCTTCTCTTTTTCAGTGGATTGTTTTGTATAGACACACACACTCAACTTATCAATAGTGAGTGCATATATGTTTTATACTTATACACATTCAAACACACAGAGCTATATTGTGTGTTTGTACACACACACACACACACACACACACACACACACACACACACACACACACACACACACACACACACACACACACACACACACACACATTTGTGTCTTTCGGCTTTTCCCGGTTAGGGGTCGCCACAGCGGAACTCCGGTCCGCTAATGATTGGCAGCAGATTTTTACGTACCGAGTTGCCAGCTCTGACGCACAACCTTCAACGAAGGTACGCCCATTCACGCATGTCTCCACACAGAAGACGTTCTAGCTGAGAATCGAACCAAACAGCGTCTTACTGTGAGGCGACAATGCTATCGCAGCACCACTACCGCAGTTATATATTCACAAATGCGTGTGTGTGGATATATACATAAGTGTGTATATAAATGTATATAAGGTCCATGTTGCTCATATAACTTACATGGACAAAAACTTCATGGAATCTCAACCCATTGAAAGCAGCTATAAAAAAATTAAAATATGCAAAAATCACGAGGCTCCTATGTCCAAGAACACCAAACCACCTAAATTACATACCTCTCCCACAACCCCTCCTAAATTACATAACCCTCCTGTAACCCACTCCTACTAACCTACATAGGCCTCCCAGAACCCCAGCTCTAACCCTAAGAATCACCTCTTACTACCTAAGCCTAAACTCTGTGATTGTTCCCTAACATTAAACTCCCCATTCAATCTCTAACCCGAAGATTCCCCTTCCCCTCCCTAACCCTAAGGCTCCTTGACCACTCCCTAAACCTAAACTCCCCAATTACTCCCTAAACTCATACTACCTTCCCCATAAACTTAAATTCCTCCTACCTCTCCCCAGTTAATAGCATAAATTAATGACATATACCCATTTACTACACTGTTAATGAATAACAAGTCAATCCTGTCCAACACACAATTTGCTAATTGTTGAATCAGTATTCAAACTACTGAAGTTTGACAAAATGCTCCAAAACTTTGCTTCGAACAAATAACAAAACTGTGTGTGTGTACACATACATACATAGGTTCATAGGTTCATACTAAACTATCTGCCCTAGGGCATTTATAAGCCTAGCCAGAGTGTGTTTGGCTTTCGCCACCCATTTTAAATTAATTTTGCTATGCCCTTTTTCAAGGTTAGTATACTGTGCCTCCGTCTAACAGTGACACAGAAGTGATACCCGGATAAACCTACGATCTCCCATCCATTCATCAAGATTCCTCTTGAAGGGAGTCAATGAGGGTCTCTGCCTAACCTGGACTGCGATTTTTATTCCAGAGTGAAGGGAGCCTCTGGGTTATGAATCTGTCCCTCCAGCATGTCCTATTTATTTCACTGCTGAGGTTCAAGTCTCTCGAGCGCGTAGCTCGATGGGATTTGGATTTTCTGAGGTGCAGCATGTCCATTAATTCCGGGTTGGACATGGCTTTATACGTCAGGCACAGATCGCCTCTGAGCAGGCGGTATGCCACTGAGTAGAGCTGGAGTTTCTTTAACCGGGCAGCATATGGAATCTGTTTGAGCCCTTTGATCCTCTTGGTGAGGTACTTTTGGGGTCTTTCCAGTTGCTGCAGGTGTCTGGTAAGGTACATCCCAAAAGGGGCACAAACATGTATTATATATACATACATACATACATATATATATATATATATATATATATATATATATACATATATATATATATATATTTAACATTTATTAATGGGGAGAGTCCAACTTGGAACGAGCCCCGGGAAGAAATGCTCAAGACGCATGTCTTTGTAATGTGGGAGGAAACCGGAGCACCCAGAGAAAACCCACACGAATGCATGGAGGATATGCAGACTGCACAGAAGGCACCCCAGCCCAGAATCAAACCAGGGAACCTCTTGCTGTGAGGCGACAACGCAAACAACTGCATCACTGCTCTGTCCAGTGGTGTGGACATGTGTATAAACACATACACACGCATACATATTAGCGCGTGTGCATCTGTGTGCTTGCATATGTAAACGTATATATGGTCCAAATTATGTAAATGAAAACTTCACTGAATCTCAATCCAACGAGAACAGCTAACAATACTGAATACTCAAAAATCCCAACCCCCCCCCTCCCATGTCCAGCTACCTCAACCATCCCAAATTACATATTCCTCCTACAACCCAATCCTAATAAACTACACAGACCACCCAGAACCCTAGCTCTAACACTAAGACTCTACTACCACTTCTTAAACCTATACTCCCGAATTGCTCCCTGACCCTAAGACTCCACAATCTCTCGTTAAACCTAAGGTCCCCAATTGCTCCCTAAACGTGACTTACCTTCTCCATAACTTTAAATTCCTCCTCACTGGAAATCCCTTGCTAGCAGCATAAGTGAATAAAAAATTCACATTTACTGACACTGTTAATTAATAACAAATGTATCCTGCTGAACACGGTTTGACCACCAATGAAGCAGTAGTCGAACTACTACAGTTTAATAAAATGCTGAAAAAGTCACCTTTGATAAAATCTGCTCTGAAGAAATGACAGGAAACCTGTGTGTGTGTGTGTGTGTGTGTGTTTGTGTACACAGGCTAATGACCAGGGGTGGGGGAGCCTTTTTAAGCCTAGCCAAGTTTTCCCAAAAGAGTAATGATGCCCTGTATCCAAACTGGACAATGGGGACAAGGTATTTACAAGCTATTGCTGTCCTTAAGGGACATGGGTGCCAGGCCACGTGTAAATTTCCTATTTCCCATCCACTGGAATAGGTTGTGCTTAAAATAGGTAATAGGCAAACTCAGCTTCACATGGATGGGAAGCCTGTTCAATAGGAGGGGCAGTTCCTGGGGCACATATCTGTCTCTCCAGCACGTTCTGTTTAAGTCACAGACAAAATTCAGGAACCTATATCTTGTATTTCTGGCACTTTTTGACTTCCGAATATGTAGTAAATTCATAAGTGTGTGGTTTGCAGATGCCTTGTAACCCAGTTATAATCACCCCTCAGCAATCTACAGGAGACTGAGTAGAGGGAAAGGGCTTTAAGGCAGTCTGCATAAGGCAGGTTTGTTATGCCTTGTATTCTTTTTCTAGGAAACCTCTGAGGTTGCTGTAGTTGTTGCATATGTCTGGTCAGGTACATACCAAATACTCCATATGATTGGTCTGATATGGGCAGGGTACAGTGGCATAATGACCTCTTTGGACCTAGATGCCATGCCTTTACTTATAGGTTGCACAACATAAAAAGTTTTGTACTTACCATAATGTTCCATCTGTGTTGTCCATTTTCATTTTTCCTCAAAATATGGGCTCGGATCCAGCACTCTGTTCTGACTCGGCTGTTAATCCAGCTCGTGGAGACCAACAAACTCTTCAGCTCCTCTTCTACCCACAACGCACCATGCCTAAATTACCTCAGATCCTATTCACAGCTTGAGAGAGAAAGAGAGAGACTATAAAATAACTGCCATAAATGGAGTTCAACAAAAAGGGCATATGGTCTCCTTAGTGTCCTTTAAGGTCTTGTTCCTCCAAAAGTCATTAGAGAGAAATGGAGGGGGGTGTAGGGTGGAGAGTTAAGGAAGAATGAAAATGGACAACACAGATGGAACGTTATGCTAAGTACATAACTTCTTTATCTGATGATGTCAATTTTCATTCATTCCTCAACATATGGGACAGAGTCCACAGCTAAATTTCTGGGTGGACTCTAAGGAAAGATTGAGCCAAAGGCCGCTCTTCCCCGCAATATGAGATCGAGTTTGTAGTGAGTGATAAAGGTATGAGGATTTGACCGAGTAGCAGTCACACAAACATCATCCATGGATTCACTAGACTGGGAATATGGTGGAAGTAGCCATAGATCTAATGGAATGAGCCTTTAACGGTTCTGTTAGGTGGAGATTCAATTTAGTGTAGAGAAAAGCGATGCAATCGGTCAGCCATCTGGCTATAGTTACCTTTGTGACTGATTTGCCCATCTTCTGATGTGCAAAGGAAACAAAGAGCTGGCCTGACTTAATAATTTATTTTGTTTTGTGCAGATAAACGTAATTGCCTATGAACATCCAGTAAGTGCAGCATATACTCTCCTTTATTTGTAAAGTTTTGGAAGAATACTGGCAGGTTAATATTGGACTCTGACACCACCTCTGATAAGAAGGAAGCATTGGTACACAAAAAGACTCTATCCTTGCAGAAAACCAAATATGGGGACTTAGAAGATAATGCTTGAAGTTCTAAATTTCTTCTAGCAGATGTAATTGCCAACTAAATAGACTTCCATGCCAAGAATTTTAAATCAAATTTAGCTGTAGGTTCAAAGGGAGACTGTGTCAAGACTTGCAGTACCAAACTTAAATCCCACGGTGGTACATGATTCTCTGCAAGGAGGTCTAAAAGTAAAAGAGAACCTTTCAAAAATGCTTTGCATATTTTGGAGGAAGTCACAGAGGAATTCTGAAATCCGGCACAGAATTTAAAAATGGCTATGAGTTACAGTTTAATAGTTAATGAACTAGCACCCTCATTAAATAAACTAGCTAAAAAGTTGAAGAACAGAATGTATTGGAGCTGAGAATGCTTCTAACCTGATTCTGTTCTGCCTAATAGATAAATATTCTCCATTTACTTTTGTAGAGTTTTCTCGTAGATGGTTTATGGGAAGATAACAGGATGGAATGGACAGGTGAAGACAGCATAGGTTGCCTGGCTATTAATGGAACTGGACAAACCACACAGTCAGTTTGAGATGTCTAGATGAATCATGTCTGCCAGGTGAGACAAAAGGCCTGGAGTTAGAGCCAGAATCCAAGGTGGGTACCAATGATGAGGCCAAAGAAAGGGGAACCAAATTTGTCAAAGCCAATAAGGTGCAAAGAGGATAACTTTGCTGTTCAACCTGGCTGTTTTCTTAAGGAACTTGAAAATGAAAGGAGTCTGAGGATAAGCATACAGAAGGCTGGGGAGCCAATCGTGGAGAACAGCATCCCTTGGTGACTCCCCTAATGGAGGGACTAGGTCAAAGAAGCTGATGTACTTGCTGTTTAGGGGAGACGCAAAGAGATCCCAGCAAGCAAGTGGCCTCACTGACACAAAATCATGTCCGTCACTTTGTTGTTGAGACACCAATCCTGAGGCAGTAAAATGGATCTACTCAGTTTGTCTGCTAACAAGTTGGACTTCCCTGGAATGTAAGTTGCAATTAGTAAACAGTTGGAGTACACCGCCCATTGCTACACTCTCAGGTCTTCTCAACACAGGGGGGTAACACGTGGTTCCCCCTTGTTTGTTGATGTACCAAACCAGTGACATGTTGTCTGTTTGGATTGCAACTGTTCAGATACGGAGAGAGTCTTGAAATGCTTGCAACACCAAATGCACCTCTCTCATTTCCAGAACACTGATATGCAAGTTGCCCTCTTTGGGGGATCAAATGCCTTGGACTGCCTTTCCCAGATAATGCCCCCACCCACACAGTCTGAGAAGCATCCATGGTCACTATGGCCTTGGGCTGAGGGAGAATGAAAGGATGACCTTTCAACGGTTGTTGTGACTACATCCACCAGGAAATATACTGTTTGCATACCTGAGTTATTCTTATCTTTGTTTACAAGGACTGAGAGAGAATTTACCACTGTTGTTTGTAACATCCATTGCAGACTTCTCATACGATATCTTGCTAAAGGAACTAAGATTATTGCCACTGACTTTGATCCAAGGACTTGCAGAATAAACTGAGCTGAATTTCTGGTACTGCAAATTATTTATTTATTTTTTTAAATAAACATCTTTATTAAATTATCGTGTATGACACAGACAATCTACATTTATATAAATGAAAAACAAACACTAACATCACCTTAGTTGCAAACATTATAATCACAGACACCACTGAAACAATTGTAGCTGCAAACATTATACATCACTTATAATCTATCCAATCATTCTCAGTTAAGCATCATATGGCTCATTCAAGTCCCGCCTCTTAAACCTCATTCCTTCTCTGCATATATCGTTCCCACAATTCCCATTTATTCCTATGTATTTTGCTCCTTCCCTTTTCTAAAGGTCGCAATTCCAGTTGTCTTATCTCTGTTACTATATTCACTACTTCTAGTAAAGTTGGTCTAAACCTTGATTTCCATTTTCTAGTAACTGCTTTTCTTGGCAGCCCCATAATTAGACTCAGCAATGCTTTAATATGTCTAGGCAATTCCAATTCTGTATAATAACTCAAATTAATCATCTCCCCATCAATTCAATCCGCTCACCCTGCATCTCCAACAGTGCAGTCCGCAGGGAATCCCTAAAGTCTGTCAGTGCACTACAATCTCAAAAGATATGTTCTCAGCCACCTCTTTCCTGCCTGTCACACCTCCAACATTTGCTATCCACCTGAGGAAAAATTCTTTGGAGTCTACTTGGGGTATAGAAATACCTATGTAAACACTTCCAGGCAAAGATCCTAAGTCTTCTAGACTTTGTTGCATATTTGTGAAATACACATATATCCCCCCATTGTCTCCTTGTGAATTGCTTATCCAATCTCTCTCCCCAATCCTTTCTAAGCTCCTCTGATTGATTCTTACAGCTATCATGCAATATTGTATATGCTCTACTAATTACTCCTTTTTTTAACAGCGGCTTCTGTACTAGATTCTATTAAAACTCTACCAGTGCTAGTCTTTCATTGAAGAGCCCCCTATTTATTTCTCTTTGTCTAAACTCTGATATCAATCCTTGACAGGGAAGGCTATCTCTGACCTGCAGTCCAAATAAAGTCTTGGTCTCTTCCTATTCTATTGTCTTTCCCTTTCTAGTTATTTGCTCCCAATACCATGGTTCCTTAGTCAGTTTCCTTCAACAAATTCCAGCCCCCACTTGCCTATTATCTGTATCGCTAACCACAGTCATCCCTATCGGCAGAATCTCTTTTCTCCATTCTCATGCTAGTTTAGCTCTTAGAATACTCCCTGCTATTTTATGAATATAATACTCTGTAGGATTTTTGTTGTTCTCCTTCAGAGTCTGTATCCAAAATCCCAATCTCTCCTTATTTCTTGAGCTTCCCCCTGTATCGTCATCATTCCTTTCTACTTTGAGTTACAGTTTTCTGCTTGTGAAATGTAGAAGAGCCTTAGCTCTGTTGCTCTAAAATACCCCCTCAAATTGGGTAATCCTAGTCCACCTTGTCCTATTAGAAGAATCAGCTTATTCCACCTTGACTCTTGCTGTCTTCCCTTCTCAGATAAAATCCTTTAACTCTTTTTTAATTGCTATCCACAGCTTTTCTTCTGGTTGATGAAAATATGCCTAACCTGTGTATAAGACTAAAAGGACTAAAAACATTTTAATTGCTTGTATCTTAGTATCCATATCCATACAACAAAACGTCCAGTTTCCCAATATTTTTATTATCTTCTGTTTAGTCTCTTTCCCACATATCCTTCGCTGCCACAACAGAGTAATTTTTAATCCATACTCCTAAATACTTTATTTTATCATGTCCCCATAAATATGGATATTGTTGGACCAATTTGTGTGTGGGTACATCATTTACTGCTATTGCCTTTGTTTTAGCTTCACTAATTTTGTATCCTGAGAAGATTTAAAATGGTCTTAAAATATTCCTTTTCTGGTTTTGTCGTGTATAAAATATCATCTGCCAATAAAGCCAGCTTTTCCTGACTGACATAACAATTAAATCCTTGAATTTCTGAGTCCCTTATTTTCGCTGCTAATGGTTCTAAATACAATGCAAACAACAAAGGGGTAAGCAGACAACCCTGCCTGGTTCCTGTACTCAAGCATAAGTCATCAGAGAGGACCCCACCCACTTGAATTTTTGCCTCCAATCCCTCATATATATTCATAATCAACCTTATAATTGTACCAGGGAAACAAAATGCTTCCATTGCCCTGCTCATGAAGTCCCAGTCTACTCTGTCAAATGCTTTCTCTGCATCAAGACACACCAATAAAAGTGGTATTTTCTTACTTTCTGCTCCGCTCCGGATCAACAATGTTCTGTTAATATTGTCAAATGTTTGCCTCCCCTCCACAAAACCACACTCATCCATATCTATCAATTTTGGTATCACTCTGGCCATTCCTTTAGCTATTATAGACATAACCACTTTACAATCATGGTTTAGTATTGAAAAGGGCCTGTATAAAGCTGGATCCGATGGATCATTACCATCTTTAGGTATTACTGTTACCACCACTTTCTTCCAGGATGCTGGCACTTTTCCTCCTCTTAAAATACTGTTAAAACCTTCCAGATCTTTATCAGCTTTTTCTCTCCTAGCTTCCACACTTCCAAAGGAATACCATCTATTCCTGGGAACTTTCCTGTAAATTGGTTATACGTAGCCATTTTTATCTCATCTCTTCCTATCCTGTTAGTAATTGAGCCTCATCTACTTCTAACCTTGGCATATTTAATTCTTCCATAAACATTTCCATTTGTACCTTTTCTTGATTTCCATATTTCTCTGCTTTATACAAACTTTCATAAAATTTCTGAAATATTTCTAATACTTCTACAGGATTTCTTGTTATCTTCCTTGTTATAGGCTCCCTAAGCTTGGTGACATCCCTTTCCACCTTCTGTTGCCCGAGTCGTTGATTTAAAAGTCTTTGTGCTCTAGAATTATTATCAAAAACAGTTTCTTAACAGCAATTCTTCTAAACTTGTGCATATTATTGAGGTAACTCATTTTCTGTTTAGCATTCTGCAGTTGCTCCTTTTCTTGTTCTGTGAGATTCCCCCTATTTTGCAATACTTTAACATTTGTCAGTTCCTCTAAATAATTCTTGTTACTTCTTAACCATATCTCCCTTTCCTTTATTTCTACCCTAGTTTTAAATTCCACTTTAATTTTATCCCATTCCCTAGCTATATTTTCAGAAGAAATTTCTTTCTTCTCTAGTAGCTCCCGAATAAATTTCAAAACCCAGTCCTTAAAATGCTCTCTTTTCAACTGATAGGTGGGAAAGCACCGATGTCTCATTTTTATTTCATTACCTTGCATTTTTATTTTAGTGATTATTAGTGCATTAGTGATTATTAGCGCATTATCTGAAATAGTTATTGGGTGCTTTTCAAGACCTTCAATTAAATGCATATTTTCCTGTTAGATAAAAATTCTATCTAGCCTAGCCCAGTTTTTGTATCTTGGAGAATATGCAAGTTCACTCTGAACTCCTACTACTGAATGCAGATCTTCCATGCCAAACATTTTCATAAATTTCTTCAAAAATCTGCCCTCCTTTGTTATATTTTCCCTTCTAGGTCCCCCAGACACATCTTTACTGTTGCAAACCAAATTCCAATCTCCACCTATGTGTAATATTCCTTGCTGAAAGCCAGTTATTTATCCCAGAATTTTCTTAAGCTCCATTATATCACTTTCTTATATAGTTATTATTACCACCTTTTATGTACAACTGCTTTTTTAACTGTCTAGTTCTAACTAACTAACTTTTATGCTACATGCATATACTGTTAGGCAGGTTGGCCTTTTCTGCAGTTGTTTCTTGTCATTGTGCCTATGCCACATCTTACTTAACTTTTTGTCTTTTTTTTTTTTTTTGAAAGCCCTCAAAGAAAACAAACAAACCCCACCAACCACCCAAAAAACTATCAACTTAATAACACACAAAACTATGTACATCAAATATTGAAGGTTTTGCTTCCTAATAAGAGCGAAAGTTCTAAGTTGATAGCCATACAGACAGGCTAGAGTTGACCACAAAGAAAGGTTAGTCATGCTAAGATGCAAGATACAGCCTATGTTATTAACAAGTGCTATTTGATTTTGTCTATCTTTGTAGCTCTCCCAGGAGAGAAAACACTTGAATGCTTTCAATAAACACTTTCTCCAAGCCATTTCTCTTTATCAAATTGTCTTCTAGTAACATGCAAACCAAACACAAAACTGCTGAGGATACCTTGTTTACCAGAAAAAGCCTTGTAATATTTAATAATCGTTTTCACTTACATGCTTTGTAATAAACTTGCTACTGGATATCTCCTAGGGTCTTAATCTAGTAATTTCCCTATGCAAGCATGGGAAAAAGCACACTGATTTTTCTTTTGTCATACTTTCTTAATCAGATCCTTCCACTCTTCCTCTCTCTTTCCCACTTTTTTTCATTGCGGTGCCTACAATTCTTAAAACCGAACAAAGAAAAAGAGCCAAGAAGGGAGAAAAAAAACACTTATTTATACTAGTATCCCCACTGTATTTAAAAAAAAAACACAATAAAACTTTACTTCAAGTCTAAATGGTTCTGTCTTATCTTTAAAGCTCTCCCAGCTGCTTTCAGAGAACATTATGTCCTAGCCAATTTTTCTTTTCCCCTCAGCCAATCCCCTTCCACCAGACTGTCGCCAGTTTCTCTTTATCAGATTGTCTGATTCTCATGTCTCCATGGAGACGGCCATATTGTTTCCATGGAAACACGAAGACCAGCTGCAGAATTGCAACTAAGTATACAAGCATTTACTAGAAAAAAAGCCTCATAATATTCAATATTCATTTTCATTTACTTGCTCTCTCTTAAAACTAATCAATCAAAGGTCCTTAATCCAGTCACTTCCCCATTCAAGAATGAGAAAAAGCACACTCATTTTAAATGTGCCATGCCTTATTAACCAGGCATCTTTTCTGTTTTACACTGCATTGCCTATATTTCTCAAACCTGTACAAGAGGAATGAGAGAAGAGAGAAAAAAGAAAAACAGCACCTGTGTACAATCCCCACTACACTTAAAAATATCATGCAAAGAAACCCATACACCGCAAATACAGTGCTATTAAGAATAGAAAATGTTTTCTTTACTTAGAGTTAGCTTTCTCCCCTCTCCTCCCCAAAGTATTTTTCCAAACATTAATGACAAGAAGTAAGGCATATACTTTAGAGTCTCCCATAAGTCCAACAAATTTTGAAAAAGTCCAATACTTCCAAATTTTCATCTTCTGTCATATTTCACAAATATAATTACTGCATTATAATCCCACAGTAAGTTACTGGTTTTATTACTGTTCTTCTCCATCACCCAAATCCGGTCTCTGCTTCACTTCTAATGTACTCTCAATTCTTCTAGTCAATTATTGTGCTCCGTTCCTTCTCTCCAACATTTCCCATTGAAATACTGGAAAAGGTTTCACAGGCACAGTCTCTCTGTCACCTTTACTGCCAGAAGAACAAGAAGCAAAATCTTCTACTGTTTCACAGCTCATTTTTTGTTGGACAAACTTGTATTTCCTCCTTAGCATGCACTTCATCAAAAAATGATTTTGTCGCTCCAGGGAAGAATACCTTAAAGACAGCTGGATACAGCAGTTTGAATCTCAGACAAGCATCTCGGCATTCCCCGAATAGTGGAATGAATTTACTCCTCTTCTGCTTGGTAATCATCCTCCACAAATATTCTGCTATCTCCCACACTTTTAGTAGTTTGTCCTTCTGCCAACGGTTTTGTCAGAATCAATTTCTTCTGCTGGTAGGATTGCATCTTTACTATTAAAGGTCCAAGTTGCTTTCTTATCCCTAGCTTTGGAGCATACACACAATGTACCCTTTCAACTAAACTTCTGCTGTGGAATGCCAGTCCAATTGCTTATTTGTGCTTTCATAACATTAACGCAGTCTGCTCCTTTTAGCTTCTCTGGCAGAGCTGAAGATCTCAGGTTTCCCTATGTGCTCTGCTGGTCAATTTTCTCCTGGGCAGTTTCATATTCAGCCAACCTTTTCCTCATTTCAACCTCTAATTTTTGGAGCTTTATCATCTCATCTGAATATATGTTTAAAGCTTTTCCCTCCTTTTGTTGTGTTGATATACTCCACCACTGTTTTGTGTACTTTAACCAGGTCTATATGCAGTTGTCTTATATCTTCCTATAGGTTACTGGAAGTAATATCTGGGGGTTGCATTACGTTTTGCTGCACAGCTGCAGAACCTTCCACAGTCAGTGTTTTTTCCTCACTTTTTGTAGCTGAATTTTTCCAGGTCCTCTGTATTTCTTTATTCCTAGCATCCAGGCAGTGCACTTATTAGTCACTTACTGAAATTTAACCATAAACACAAGTCTACTGGCCTTCTCTGCTAAGTTTGTTTTCACACTGGGAGAGCTAGAAACAAGCTGTTACTCAATGTAGAGCCATCTTGGAAGTCCCTGCAAATAATTTTTTTGACCTGATTTCTTATTATTTCTACTCTCGAAAGGGGAAGAGACACTACCATAGATACTGTGTTGCACATTGCTGCTATGAATTCCATTGTCTAAGTCAGTTGTAATTGAGACTTGTAATTGATGGTTATTCCAAGATTTGAACAAGTTTGCAATACTTGGTCTCATGCATGTACCAGATGATGCCTGGTCGGAGCTGTAATGAGACAGTCATCAAAATATGGAAACACCCGGAATCCCTGGAGTCTCAGGTGAGCTGCTACTACTGTCATGCACTTGATGAACACCCTGGGGGCTGTGATGAGGCCAAAGAGCAGTGCTATGAACTGGTAATGAGTGGGTCCTAGCTGGAAGTGCAAGTACCTTCTGGATTGTCTGTTCATTTCTATGTGATAGTATGCATCCTGAAGATCTATCGAGCACATCCAGTCATCCTTGCTTAGAAAGGGCAGAATGGACTGAACTGTGACCATCCAGAACCTGGTGCATCAAACTGATTTGTTCAACACATAGAGATCTAAAATTGGCCTCCAGTCCCCTGTTTTCTCTGGCACTAAAAAGAATCTTGAGTAAGTTATGGATTCTATTTTGCCTGGAGAGATCTCTTTGATGACTTTTTTTCTAGCAGCTTTTGTATTTCCAGTGTTGCTGCCTCCCTCTGATTGTGTGGAACATCAGGAAGTTTCCTGAGTAATGAGGGTAGAAGGCAAAAGGGAATAATATAACCTCTGGAAATGATTCTCTGCACCCAAGTATCCTTTATCAAGTTTAGCCAGGCTTCCTAATGCAGAGATAAGAGACCCCCGACTGCTCCTTTGGAAGGTAATTAGGCCTCCATTCAGGAGTGCTGAAAGGGTCTGTCAGAAAAGGTATCTCTAGAGCTTCAGTTCTGTTGGCCTCCTCTGCCATGGGGGAATCTTCTGCCATTATCACTCTCCCCTCTGCCTCTGGGGGAACTACCTCCAGGTGTGTCCTGGAAAGGACCCCGAGACTTATTGAACATCTTTCTACCTCCTTGTTGGTTCCTGGAAAAGGTCCATTGAAGGATCAAAAAACAAATGCCCACTGCAGACAGGGTCTTTCTGTCCTTCTCAATCCTGGAGTGTTTGTCTTTTACTGTGGGACCAAACAAGGAAGAATGTCAAAAGGAGCACTGATGAAAGATGACTTGAAGGGCTCCGCAAAATCACACAGGCACATCCAGGCATGCCTCCTAATGGAAATGCCTGACCCTGCAGCCCATAAGGCATCTTCTGCAGCATGCGAGATGAACCTCATTGACGAGTTTGCAATAGGGTAAAGGGTAGCCAACTCTGAGGCCACAGAAGTTTGACCCTGTAAAGTAGTGGCCTCTGAATGGGAATTTGAAAGTTCTTTAATCAAGTCCCTTTGCAATATCGTGAATCTATGTAGGAAAGTGCTGAAGGCGTTGGCTTTCCCATACCCACCCTCCCTATTCCTGTGTTGTTGTTTAAATTTGGAGGTTTTTGCAGTTGCCCGCCCCCACTGTAGATTTGATCTGAGACACTCCCCCCAGTCTCATCTCTTTACCTCATTCTACCTAATAGAGTCCTTATGCATTGTTTTAGTCATTTTTAATTTAATTGCATTTTTTAAACTGTTTGGACTAACACTGCTACAGACTCAAGTGTGCTAGCTTGCACTGCATTTGAATTATTTTGACTGCTGTTTTAGCTACTTTTCTGTATATATATAAAAATACCTTTCCTGTAACTAGTATAGTCCAGATTCAGATTTGCTGTATCCAGGACTGTATGTAAGCTTCTGAGCCTCCCCAAGCTTTCTGTGTTGGAGGGAAGCCTTCTAGCTTATCAGTGGGAGTGGTAAGCACTAGGTAACCTATCTACCACATAAGGAGTGGTTCTGGCTCAGAAATTGTAGTTAAAGGCCGTTTGGGCAGTTTTTCCATCTCTCTCAACTTTCTGATTTAAAAGCCCACATTTGCACTTGTTTCCCCCCTTTCCTGTAACTAGTTTAGTCCAGATACAGAATCTAACTTTTAGCACTTGAATTTGCTTATTCGTGATCAGCACTTGTTCAGAACTTGTAAGCACTAAATAACCTACTAATTACTACAGCACTCAACCTTCCTCATTACCTAGAGGAAAACAGTTTTGGTACTTACTTTCCTCACTTGCTTAGAGAAAAACAGCTCTTGTATTCACTTTTCTCACTAATCTAGAGGAAAATAGTTTTTTTACTCAGGCATGTCCAAGGGTCAGCTCCCAGTGTTCTCTCCTGTCTATCTGATGAATCTGGGCATCTTGGAGCAATGTAGAAATTGCCTCATGTACACACACAACCCTCTCCTCCTACCACCCAACACTACAACCTGTGAGAGATGCACTTATCTAGCCAAACTGGAGGTAAAGCTCTCTCCAATCAAGACTGAACTTGACAGTCAAGAGGAGAAGGTAAACACTTGCACCACACCACACTCATCACATAGTCTCACTAAATCTACACCACCAAAATCCACACATAGAAACAGAAAAACATTCGCGGAGGCTCTCAATAATAATCTGCTCAAGCAACAGAGACCTCCAAAGCAGAAATGCAAGCAACCTCCACTCCCCCAACACAACCCAAACGACACATAGCCCGAAGACTCAGTGTACCACTCACCCACAGCCAATAAGGCAAAACAACGTACCCAACACGCTAGTCATAGGCGACTCTATAGTCAGCACACTGATGTCTCACTCACCAGGCTACACAAGGAGAAGTTTATTGTCAGCTGCCTGTCGGGTGCCAGGATCCGCCACATAACCCACGCAATCAGGTCACTCCACAACAAGTACAAATATGACTCTGTCATTGTCCATGTTGGTGTGAACGACCTGAGACATACCTCCCTGGACTACATGAAAAGAGACATGGAAGAGCTCTCCGATCTTGTACCCCAAGCAGGTATGACCCTAGCCCTGAGTAGCATTCTGCCATCACCCAGAACAATGCCGCAGTACAAGGACAAAATGATTGACTTCAACAATTGGCTAAGCTTCTGGTGCCATTCTAAAGAGATCCAGTATCTGTCTGCCTGGGATGACATAGTCGACAGACCACGATGCTTTGCCAGAGATGGCCTGCACCTGTCACCCCTGGGATTCCGGAAATTGGCTAAGGTTATTGCCGCCCCTATAGTGCCTTTTTTAGGCAAGGTTCAAATGACAAATTCACCACCGTAACAGGAACAGGCAAGCAAAAACTGAGGGTGATGCTACTCAATGCTAGAAGTCTAAATCGTAAACTGCACTCACTCACTGAGAGCTCAGTGTCTGTTATTCTTAAAGTGTATTAGCTCTGGTTTAAGCACTTGGGCTTCAGGCCAGTTATTTTACATTAAGAAGGTTCATGGTCTGCACTCTTGTGGGAGGAGAGGCTGAACTCTGCCCTTCTGAGCTGGGAATTTCTGGTTAGAGGTTTATAGTGCCTGAATATTTGAACTGTATCTTACTGAAATTGGTACACCTTGTTTACTCTAGCATAGACTAGATCCAGGCCTGCTGAATCTAGCTTTGCTTGTATGCTTGTTATTTCTCTGGAATGCTAATTCCACCTAAAACGCGGCTTCTCAGCGCTTCTGTGGATCCCTAGTGATATCTGCATTGCTTACTGTACTTATTTCCTTGCTTCGCTTGAAAGAAAGTTACTGTTTGTCGTTTTTGCATTTAAGTTACCTGTAACACATTGCACTTGTTACCTGGCACTTGCTCACTAAAGCAATTATAAGTCAGCTCTAAAAATTAAAAGCACTACACCCTCGCTCCCCATTGGCCCTTGTTTTCAATTATAAAGGAATTCCCAATATTATTCTAGCATGTCCAAATGTCAGTTGTCAATCTCCTCTCCGGTCCAGCTGTTGAATATGGGAATCTTGAGGCAATGTTACAACTGCCTCATGTACACAGACAACCCTCTCCTCCTCCCAACAAATTCCAACACATGTGAGAGATGCAACCATATAGCCAAACTGGAGGCTAAGCTCTCTCAACTCAGTACTGGCATAACCAGTCAGGAGAAGAAGGAAACCACACTCACTACAATTCCAGTCTCACATAGACCTACCACGACAGCAAACCAAACACATAATCACAAAAACATACTGGAGGCTCTAAATAAAGATCTGCCTAAGCAGCAGAGACCTCCAAAGCAGACACCCAAGCAACCGCTACCCCAAAACAAAACACGTGCAACACATATCTCACAAAGCCAGTGCGCCGAACAGTCACAGCCCTTAAGGCTAAACAACACACCTGATACACTTGTAATAGGTGACTCTATCGTCAGGCACACTGACGTCCCGCTCACCAGGCTGAACAAGGAGAAGGTCACGGTGAGCAGCCTGTCTGGCGCTAGGATCCGCCACATAACACAAGCACTCAGGTCACTCCAAGGCAAGTACAAATATGACTCAGTCATTGTCCATGCTGGTGTGAATGACCTGAGATGTACCTCCCTGGACTACATGAAAAGAGACATAGAGGAGCTCTCTGAGCATGTAGCCCAGGCTGGTATGACCCTGACCTTGAGTAGCATCTTACCCTCACCAAGAATGATGCCACAATATGAAGACAAGATGATCAGTTTCAACAATTGGCTTAAGTATTGGTGTCATTCAAAGGGGATCCAATGCCTGTCAGCTTGGGATGATATGCACGACAAGCCACGATGCTTTGCTAGGGACTGGCTTGCACCTGTCACCCCTGGGCTTTCGGATATTGGCAAAGGCTCTTGCTACCCCATAGTGCCTTTTTAGGCAAGGCTCAAAAGACAAACCCACCTCCATAGGTATCACAAGGGATAAGAAACTAAGAGTAATGCTACTCAACGCTAGAAGTCTAAACCTCAAGATGCACGCACTCGAAACTCTCCTTAGCATGGAGAACATCGATATCTGTGCAGTAACAGAAACCTGGTTCAGGACTCCCGAGAGCACCCCAGCACTACCAGGTTATACCTCATACCATGCTTTTCGGCCCCAAAACTTGGACCGGACCACAAAAGGAGGGGGAGTATTGATATTCATCAAAGATACCCACACCTCCAGGTTGGTGGCAAAGCACGAAGCATCAGAGACTATCCATGTGCAACTAACAGTGGGTAAAACTGCCTTCCATTTTATAGCCTGCTACAGACCACCCTCCCAAAACCAGGAACCCCACTCGGCCTTCCTGAGAACACTGGAAAATATGAAGGTCTCTCCGAACACCATTATATTGGGCGACTTCAACTACCCAAACATAGATTGGGAGCATTACTCTAGCTCCAACACCCTTGCCCAAAGGTTCCTAGAATTCATAAACTCAAATGCTATGGAACAACTTGTTACCACTCCCACAAGAGGGGAAAACATACTGGACCTGATCATCACCAACATGGGGACTCTATGCTCCAGACCAGAAGTGTATCCTCACTGGTAAGATCAGACCATAAACTGATCTCACTGGATATTCACATCCCGACCCCACCCCTGCCCAGAAAACCACAGTGAAAAACTTCTCTAAAGCAAATTTCACACTCCTCAAAACCGAGGTGGAATCCTTCAAAGCCCCGGGCCTGTGGAAAATACGGCCCAGACCGCAGAATCCTTTATAAATGCATTCTATGAACACCTTCAGGAATGCATGGATCATGCAATCCCAAATAAAACCAAGACCCAATCCTCCAAAGGCAGACGACCTGTCTGGTGGACCCCAGCCATAAACAAACTATACAATAGAAGGAGGAAGCTACTACATGATAGAGCAAAATCCCAAAAAGGGAAGGCATCTCTGATCAGTATTAGCAAAAAACTAAGGGCACTCATAAAATTGTCAAAGGCCAGCTTCGAGAGAAAAATTGCACAGGACACTAAAGATAATCACAAGGCTTTCTTTAGTTATGTTAGGAACCTGGGTGGGAATTCCCAGATATGCTCAGAATTAGTCCAAAATGACAAAAAATACACTGATCCCACAGACACTGCCAACATCCTAGCTGACAGGTTCAGCGCAAACTTCTCCCCCCCCTCCCCACCAAAAGAGCAAATATCTATCCCAGCAGAGTGCTGCCCCCCCCGACATCTCAGATGCTCAGGTGAGAGCCGCCCTCTCCAAAGCAAAAACACAGCATCAATGGGACCAGACGGTGTCCCAGGCTGCGTCCTACATGAACTCCAAGAAGAGCTAAACCCAAACATAAAACTACTGTTCAATCTCAGCCTTACTACAGGATATGTACCCAAAGAGTGGCGTACAGCAACAGTGGTCCCTCTCCACAAAGGTGGTGCCTCAACGGACCCTGGAAACTATCGCCCCATAAGCCTGACTAGCTTGGTCTGCAAAGCTATGGAAAGGATCATCATGGACCTCATAAATAAAGATATTGGGGACCTACAGACACTGGATCCTACCCAGGTTGGCTTTGTTAAGGGCAGATCCTGCCTCTTAAACCTGGTTGACTTCTTTGAAACAGTCACCAAGGCCATTGACGAAGGGAAGGTGGTCCACACAGCCTATCTGGACCTCGAAAAGCCTTCGATACAATACCCCACTCAGGCATTATAGATAAGCTCACCAGCTTAAATATAAACCCCTATGTCACTAGATGGGTTGCAAACTGGCTCAAGGACAGAACCCACATGGTTAGAAGTGCTGGAGCCATGTCAGACTCCAAACCAGTTACAAGTGGCGTCCCACAAGGCTCAGTCCTGGGACCTCTCTTGTTTGGTATATATTTTTCGGAGGTACAGGCCAACACGGAAGGACTGTGGCTGACCAAGTTCGCAGATTACTGCAAACTGGGCGCCATAATCGACTCTCCAGCCGACACAAGCATCCTCCAAAAGGGCCTCATAGAAACAGACAACTGGTGCCAGAGCCATGGCCTCAAGCTAAACGCCAAAAGTGTATAGTCATCCCTTTGGCAAAACAAAGTGCCCACAAATTACCACATAGGTGGTAATCCATTAAGTACAGAAGAAGTCATTAGGGACCTGGGGACCCAAGTTGATAGCAATCTCTCATTTGACAACCACGTGGCCAAAGTGGTTAGAAAAACATTTTATATAGCCCACCTAATCATGAAGGGATTCACATCTAGATTAGGAGAGGTCATCGTGCCTCTTTACTCATCCCTCATCAGGCCCATAATCGAGTACAATGCCCCTTTGGGATGTACCTTACCAAACACCTGCAGCAACTGGAAAGACCCCAAAAGTACCTCACCAAGAGGATCAAAGGGCTCAAACAGATGCCATATGCTGCCCGGTTAAAGAAACTCCAGCTCTACTCAGTGGCATACCGCCTGCTCAGAGGTGACCTGTGCCTGACGTATAAGGCCATGTCCAACCCGAATTAAGGGACATGCTGCACCTCAAAAATCCAAATCCCATCGAGCTACACGCTCGAGACTTGAACCTCAGCACTGAAATAAATAGGACATGCTGGAGGGACAGATTCATAACCCAGAGGCTCCCTTCATTATGGAATAAAATCCCAGTCCAGGTTAGGCAGAGTCCCTCATTGACTCTCTTCAAGAGGAATCTTGATGAGTGGATGGGAGATCATAGGTTTACCCCGGGTATCACTTCTGTGTCACTGTTAGACAGAGGCACAGTATACTAACCTCGAAAAAGGGCATAGCAAAATTAATTTAAAATGGGTGGCGAAAGCCAAACATACTCTGGCTAGGCTTACAAATGCCCTAGGGCAGATAGCCTAGTATGAACCTATGAACCTATGAACTCGAGGCACTCCTTAAAATGGAGAACATCGATATCTGTGCAGTGACTGAGACCTGGTTCAAGGCTCCAGAGAGCATCCCTGCACTACCAGGCTATAACTCATACCACACTTTTCGGCCATGTAACCTGGACCGGAACACCAAAGGCAGAGGTGTGTCCATATTTATTAAGGATATCCACACCTCCAGGCTAGCTGCTCAACATAATGCAGCCGAGGTTATCCAAGTGCAACTAATTCTGGGTAAAACTGCAATCCAAATTGTAGCTTGCTACAGATCACCCACCATGCCCCAGGATTCCCACTCCTCTTTTCTTGATGTACTGGAAAATATTAGGGTTCAACCAAACACCCTAATATTGGGCGATTTCAACTACCCCACCATTAACTGGGAAAACTACTCATGTATCAACTCCTTCGCTCAACGCTTTCTGGAATTCATAAACTCCAATGCCCTGGATCAACTTATCCACACCCCCACCAGGGGCAACAATATCCTAGATCTAGTCATTACCAATATGAGTGACCGGTGTTCCACACCTGAAGTCAATGCCTCATTGGTCCTATCCGACCATAAGCTAATTACCCTAGATATCCACATCCTGCCTCCAGCCCCCATTAAGGAAACCATGGTAAAAAATTTCTCCAAAGCCAACTTTATGCTTCTTAAGACAGAAGTGGTGAACTTCATGACACCCATGCAGATGGACAATACAGTTACGACTATTGAATCCTACACATCTGCACTTTATAAGCACTTACATGAGTGCATGGATTGTGCTATCCCAAACAGAACCAAGACGCTATCCTCCAAAAAAAGGAAGCCAATCTGGTGGTCCCCTGCCAAAACAAACTGTACAATAGAAGGAAGTAACTCTTGCAAAAGAGAGTAAAATCCCACGAGTGGAGGAGATCCCTGGTCAGCCTCAGTAAGAAGCTGCGATCCCTGATAAAATTCTCCAAAGCTAGTTATGAAAACAAACCACAAAGCATTCTATAGCTATGTCAAGAATCTCAATGGCAACACTCAGATCTGCTCTGAGTTACAGCATAATGGCACTAAATATACAGACCCAACTGATATTGCCAACATCCTGGCAGATAGGTTCAGTGCTAACTTTACCTCCTCTCACCCCCTAAAGAGCCCATCTCTATACCGGAAGAATGCAAAGTTCCTGCAATCACGGCTGCACAGGTAAAAATCACACTCTCCAAAGCCAAGAACACATCATCCATGGGACCAGACAACATCCCAGGCTGCGCTCTACATGAACTACAATACGATCTGGCACCCCACCTAAGTACCATGTTCAATCATAGCCTCACCTCAGGCTTTGTGCCTACTGAATGGCACACAGCAACGGTTATCCCACTCCACAAGGGGGGAGCCACCACGGACCCCAGGAACTACCGCCCCATTAGCCTGACGAGCCTGGTCTGCAAGGCCATGGAATGTATCATCATGGAACTTATAAACAAAGACATTGGTAATCTCCAAACTCTGGATCCCACCCAGTTCGGGTTTGTAAAAGGCAGATCATGTCTCCTAAACCTGATAGACTTCTTTGAAGCAGTCACCAAAACCGTACACAAGGGTAAGGTGGTTCACACAGCCTATCTAGATCTTGCCAAGGCTTTCAACACCATCCCCCCACTCTGGAATTATAGAATAGATAAACTCACTAAACTAGGTATAAATCCCTATGTCACAAGATGGGTTGCCAACTGGCTCACAGACAGAACCCACACTGTGAAAGTAGCAGACTCCAAATCCGTCTTCAGACCAGTGACAAGTGGAGTACCACAAGGTTCAGTTCTGGGTCCTCTCCTGTTTGGTATCTACTTCTCTGAAGTACAGGCTAACACAGAAGGTCTTTGGCTAATGAAGTGCGCAGATGACTGCAAAATAGGAGCCATAATCGAAACTCCTAACGATGTGGACATCCTACAAAAGGGCCTCACTGAGACAGATGCCTGGTGTCAAAGCCATGGCCTCAAGCTCAATGCCAAAAAGTGCATTGTCATTCCCTTTGGTAAAAACTCTGCACCCATGAACTACAACATAGGTGGTAGTATACTTAACACCAAAAGTGTGATAAGAGACCTTGGGACACAGGTGGATGGTAGTCTCTCCTTTGATAATCACATCACCACAGTAGTCAGGAAATCCTTCTACGTGGCACACCTCATCACAAAAGGTTTCTCATCCAGAAAAAAAAGGTCATTGTTCCCCTCTACTCATCACTCATTAGACCCATTACAGAGTACAACGCCCCTTTTGGTATGTACCTCACAAGACATCTACAACAACTGGAAAGCCCGCAGAAATACCTCACAAAGAGGATTACCAGCCTCAAACAGATGCCATACGCAGACCGTCTCAAAAAACTCCAGCTTTACTCTGTCACATATCACCTACTCAGAGGTGATCTCTGCCTAACATACAAAGCTATGTCAAACCCAGAGCTGTTGGACATGCTCCACTTAAAGAAATCTCAATCCCTCCGAGCTACACGCTCTAGGGACCTAAACCTCGTCACCACAATAAACAGAACATGCCGGAGGGATAGATTCCTGTCCCAGAGACTTCCCATACTCTGGAATAAACTACCTATCTATATCAAACAAAGGTCCTCATTAGCACTCTTCAAGAAAAATCTTGACGATTGGATGGGAAATAGGAAATTCACCCCGGGGATCACCTCTGTGGCTCTGCTCAACAGTGGCACAGGAAAATAATTTTCTTGGGTGGCAAAAGCCAGGGTAACTTTTTGAGTGGGCTTGTATAGGCCCTAGGGCTAATAGCCTAGTACCTACCTATGAACCTATAAAAGACAGATGGAAGGCTTTGTGACAGGGTATATGAACACATTTACAACATTAGAAAAAGGAGTGAGAACAATGCCCTGGCTAGACACTGTAATGTGAACCCCGACCACAGTTTTACTTTCAGAGTGATTGATCAAGTTACTACTGATCATAAGGGTGGTCCACTCCAGTTAATTTTGGTGAAAAGGGAATTAATCTGGCAACTTAGGTTGAATTCCTATAGTGCCCCTGGATTAAATGAAATTACCTGCCTGGCATGTATTTTAAAATTGAGGAGCTTGTTGAGATAACTCAAACTGTTCCCTTTTTCTTATGATTGTTTCTAACTGTGATAAGTTATTAGTTTTATTTATTTACATATGTCCTTATATATATTTGTTGTTAGTGACAGGTTTACAATCTATTTTTTATAAATATAACCTTTACAATTTTATGCTTTTATTATATGTAATTTTGTGTACCTGGCAACTATATATTATTTTGTAGAATGTATTTAATTAGGAACTTGTAATATTTGAAGTGTCAATGGGTCTGAACATCATTGAAAAGGTTTTTATTGACTGCTTGTTTCTCTGAACAAGCTGCTGTTCGGTAGTTAAGCGAGCTTGCTGCATTATTGCTAAGAAGATCGCTAACTGGTTCCCTGTATATGCAGAACCTTTTAAAAAATGAGTTTCAATTTCTGTGTAATGTTTTTACTTGTCTGAAGAAGTCTCCATGATTGTGTATGAGACGAAAAGAGCTTTACCTGAATAAACCCTTTTATTGCTGCGAGCCTGAGCCATTTTTCTATTCATTTATATCGTGAAATGTGCCAAGCAGTTCAGCAATCAAACAGCAAATGTCACTGAAGCATAAGCTCACTTCCCAAATCTGTCTGGAACCTTAGTTTCTCTATTAGGGGGATGGGTAGTGGAACTCTGTTCCACAAGCTCCTTCTTTGTAGTTGCTGCCATGACCACTGCATCAACCAGTACTCCCTTACTCCAATGCTCTCTTCCAACTGGTAGAGCTACTGGATTTTGGGCAGACCAACCACCTCTCGGGGGGGGGGGGGGTCATCGAAAACATACATGTAAAATGAGGCATATAGACTCCCTGCAGTAGTCTCTCACGGAAGACACTCACGTGGAGGAAGGGGAGGGTTCCCCCTGATCACCCCTGGAGGATGTCTCATTTGGCGATATCATGGACCCAACCCTGACTAGTCAGTCCCTGGAGAAGTTTGGCGTAGGACCCTCTACTTCCTGGGTGTCCCCCACACAGATCCTCTGGAGGATCTTGTGACATCTCAGGCATAGAAGGAGCTCAACATGGTGGAGCCTACTCCCAAATGCCCTGACAAGGTCCTCAGCGCCCCCACAGATAAGCCACATTAGTCAAACGGTTCCCACATTGATGTCATGGTGGTGGCAGTGGCCAGCAAGAAGGAGCTTGCACAGGAGAGCTCCATGGTTCACCCGCTGGAGTGAGAGTCTACGACATTGGACCACTTTGGGAAGTGGGCCTACGCTTCAGCCACGTTCACTGTGCATGTGCTGGCTTCAGCGAGACCTAGTGAAGGAGGTCGCCAAGTCTACCCCAGGGTCCGTGTCGGTGGAGGATAAGAAGGTTTTTCTCCTCCAGAATGGCCACCCTCAACTCCAATGCGAATACCTCTATGTGACTTCTCTCTCATGCTACAGAGGGAGCCACTAGAGCTGCCGGGGGGCGTTGCCATCAAGCGTCACACCTGGCTCTGGCTTTGTACATTCTCAGAGCCCTTCAAGGCGTCTTTTATAAATGACCAGTATAATGGTTCCACTCTTTGGAAAGACGATATGTGACACTCTGGTTCAGAGCAAGAAGGATGGGAAGACTCTGTCTGCCATAGGAATCCGCTTCTCAACCCCTCAACAATCCTTCTCCAGGAATCAGTGGGCGGGCGGTGAAGAAGATGTGGTTCTGGACATCTCAGGGTTATTCCCAGGACGCTCGGGACTAGCTTTCCCCCAGAGGCTGAGGGGGATTTGACAGATGCCACCCTCGCAGCAAAAGGGGCCCGAGGAATCAAGGGTCTCAGGATCCATTCCCAGACAGGCCTGCACAACAGCCCTGAAGGGTTGCCTGGCTGCAGGTCGACTCTCCCTAAACCCATCAGCCTGGGAGTCAATTACAGATGATCAGTGGGTGTTGCAAATCACATCCAGAGGATATTCAATCCCCTTCTTTCAAAGGCCAATCCCAGCCAGGTTCCTCTTGGGATGTTCCACCTGCACAAAGGGAGGCACAGCAACACAGGAAATTTCCAAGCTGCTAGAAAAACAAGTCATCCAGCTCGTCCCCCCAAACACGTCTGGATTAGGCATCTAATTCCAGGTTCTTTTTGTTGCCAAAGAAAATGGGGGATTTGAGGCCAATTCTGGATCTCTCTACCCTGAATCTGTCAGTTGCCAAGACAAAATTCCAGATGGTCACACTCCAATCTATCCTGCCCTTTTTGCAGGAAAATGATGGGATTTGCTCAGCAGACCTTCAAGATGTGTACTCACAATGGACTGACATTCTTGGAGGTTTCTCCGCTTCAGGCTGGGGGCCAATCATTACCAATTCAGAGCGCTACCCTTTGGTCTCACCACAGCCCCTAGGATGTTCACCAAAGTGATGGCGGTGGTAGCTCACCTGCGGCTGCAGGGCTTCCAGGTCTTCCCTCACCTGGATGACTGGATCCTCTCCACCCCTCCAAGCAATGACTCTGCCAAGCCTGATACTTTCTCATCCGTACTGCCCACCTCACCATCAATTTCAACAAATCTCTTACAACCAGTTCAAGTTCTGGATTTTATTGGAGCCCGGGTGGACACCATTCAGACCAAGGCCGCCCTGACACCGGACAGATTTCACTCCCTCAAACAGCATGTCTTGTACCATTCTTCAAGTTCCATCTCCTCCTGCAGAGTTTAAGGGCATTGGGGTTCATGGCGGCCACAATCACCCTCATCCCCACAGCTTGGTTACATATGAGGGTGCTCTAATGGGCTATGGCGGTCCAGTGGTCTTTCTATAGCTACCACTGTCACATCCTAGTCATCTATCCCGGGCATGCAAAGATTCTCTTCTTTGGTGGATCCGGTACCCAGATCTTTTTCGTGGTCGCCCGTTTATTCCCCCACCCCTCTGACCATGGACATCTCCCTGCTCAGATGGGGGGGCACTGCTTGGGAAGGACAGTTCAAGGCACGGGAAGACAGTTCAAGGCACAGGGTCTTCCCTGGAGACCCAGTTGCATATCAACATCCTGGAGATGAGGGCGGTGCTATTGGCGTTGCAAGCTCTTCAGGCCCATCTTCCCCAAGGGATGATTGCCATCCAGACAGACAACATGTCAGTAGTCTGGTATATCAACAAAAAGGGGGAACCAGATCTTATCCCCTTTACCGTGAAGCCATGAGATTGTGGGAGTGGGCGATCTCAACCGGCCATTTTCTGATGGCAATGCACATTCGGTGGCGGTCCAACATACAAGCAGACAGGCTAAGCAGGTCTATCCTGATGCCTTACAAGTGGTCTCTGAATCCTTCAGTAGCGAAGCAGATCTTTCTAAAGTGGGGTCAGCCTTGCTGCAATCTCTTCGCCTCTCCTTCCAACGTGAAGTGCAGCAAGTTTTTCGCTCTGATTCCCCCTCTGGGGGAACCTCCCCAGAGATGCTCTAGTTCATGCTTGGCCCTATGGTCTTCTCTATGCTTACCCTCCTCTTCCCCTGATCTCAAAATTCATCCAGAAAGCACAACAGCTGGGGAGCTCAGTCATCCTCATTGCCCCCTTCTGGTCTTACCAAGTATGGCTCCCTTCTATGTGGTCTCATGTAGTGTGTCCTCCCTGGATGTTGGATCCAGTTCCGGATCTGATTTCACATCCCTCAGGGATCCCGCATCCAGATCTGGCCAGTCTGAAGCTCACTGCTTGGCTGCTCCATTTCCCATGATAGTTAGGACTCCCAGGTTATCTTCTCCAGTTAAAAAGATTTTGGTAGTGGCTCACAGATCTTCCACGAGGAAGATTTATTCCAGTAAATGGAATCATTTCTCCATTTGGGCAGCTCAACGAGATTTGGATTGTTTCACTGCTCCGGTTACTATCATCTTGGAGTTACTGGCAAGCATTTTCCAGCAGGGTGCCAGTTTCTCTACAGTTAAAGTTCAATTGGCAACTATTTCTAACTTCCACACAGGGGATAATTCAGCTTCGCTAGCCTCTTTTAAGCTGTGCAAAGCTTTTTTGAAGGGACTTTTCTTCTCAGGCCACCGATCAAGGACCCTACGCCTCCTTGGGATCTTACCTTGGTCCTTCAAGCCTTGGTTTCTTCTCCTTTTGAACCCGCTGCTTCGGTGGATCTACAGTTCCGGTCTTGGAAGACAGCCTTTCTGATTACTATTACTTCAGCTAAAAGGGTGTCAGAGCTTTAGGCCTTATCAATTAAGCCCCCCTTACATGATTTTCCATAAAGATAGAGTTTCTCTGCGCACTAATCCTTCCTTTTTACCTAAAGTGGCTTCAGAATCAAACATCAGTCAGGTTATCAATCTTCTTGTCTTCTTTCTGAACTTTCAGAATAAAGGGGAGTATAAATTGCACCTGCTGGATGTTCATAGACAATTACGATTTTACTTACAAAGGCCTTCTGCAAGTCTGATCAACTTTTTGTTTCCTATTCTAAGCCCTTTTTAGGGAAGCCTGAATCTAAGGTCACCATTGCTCGTTGGATTTCTCAGTGTATACTCTTGGCGTATTCAAGAAAGGGAGTGCCTCAGCCAGGTCATGTTACTGCGCATGTACTAGATCTATGGCTACTTCAGCCGCATTTTGGTCAAGAGTTTCCTTGGATGACATTTGCTTGGCGTCTACCTGGGCATCTTCACATGCTTTCATATCCCATTACAAATGGATCTTCTCTGCAGAAGCAGGGCATCCTTTGGCTCCACCGTGTTATGGAATATCTTTCCATGAGGGCCTTCCAGGTGTTTGGTAGCTGGGGACTCTGTCCCACAGGTTGAAGACCAAAAGAAGACAACAACTTCAGATAAAGAAGTTATGTACTCACCATAATGTTCCATCTGAGTTGTTGCTCATTTGTCTTTAACCATCCCTCCCTCCTTCCCGCTGCCTCATATGGGCTGTGTGGTGGTCTGGATGGGTAAGACATGACCCTCTCTTTGGCATAATCTGTTATTCCTGTTTATACTATCTCAATTTTGGTATCAGGGAGAAAGACATAGTTGTCAGGTTGGGTTGCTATGGGGGGCAGCAAACTCGATCTGAAGGGAGGAAGGCAACAGGGGCATTATGGGTAGGGGAGGAGCTCGGATCAGATACCGGAGAAATGTGGTCAAGTCGAATCCATGCTGGATCCATGTTCCCTCAGGTTGAAGACAAATAAAGAGCATCAACTCAGATGGAAGGTTATGGTGAGTACATAACTTCTTTGTAACTGCTACAATACCTCAGAATATGAGTCTCAACTAGACTGGCTACAGAGCATCAGGAAATGCATATCCATGGCTACTGATCTACTAGGGAAAAGTGAGCAAAACTTAAACTTTAATATTAAACAAGTCAATAAGACACACACACACACACACACACACACACACACACACACACACACACACACACATATGTATGTGTGTATGTGTGTGTGTGTGTGTGTGTGTGTGTGTGTGTGTGTGTGTATGTGTGTGTGTGTATATGCGTTCATATCTGCATGTGTGGCAATATGGGTACTCATATGACTGACTTAGACTTATCAACAGCCCACTAATTCCTCCTCACCTTTAATTTCACTCATTAATTCCTTTACCCTTTTAACTATTTATATTCCCATTTCTGCATTCCTGCTTACCTTCACTGCTTGTCTCCATTTCTTACACTAAGCATCAAGAAGAAAATTCTAATTTAAGTAAACAATGAAGGCTTTTAATGCACATTACACTCTATTACCATTTACTAGCAAATATACTTTTTAAATTTGTATATTACCACACTGTATATACATACGCCCGCGGTGGTGGTGCTGCGGTAGCATTGTCGCCTCACAGTAAGACGCTGTCCGGTTCGATTCTCAGCTTGAGCGTCTTCTACGTGGAGACATGCGTGAATGGGCGTACCTTCGTTGAAGGTTATGCGTCAGGGCTGGTAACTCGGCACGTAAAAATCAACTACCAATCATTATAGTGCATGCATATCTGAACTGCTTCTTACTGAAGTTGGTGCGCCTTGTTTGCTGTGGCATAGACTGGATTCGGGCCTGCTGGATCTAGCTTTGTTTGTGTAACTTGAGCACTAATCCAGGCATTCTCTAAAGTATTCAATTGTATTTATTACTGCTTGGTAGTAACTTGATTAAAGTTTAGCTGTCATTCTAAGTCTTTTGGATTAAGCACTTGGGCTTCAGACCAGTTGTTTTACATTAGGAAGGTTTGTGGCATGCACTGTGGTGGCAGGACAGGTAGCTTTCATCCTTCTAAGTTGGGAACTGCTGATTGAGAGCCCAGTGTCTGTTATTCTTAAAGTGTATTAGTTCTGGTTTAGGCACTTGGGCTTCAGGCCAGTTATTTTACATTAAGAAGGTTTGTGGTCTGCACTCTTGTGGGAGAAGAGGCTGGACTCTGCCCTTCTGAGCTGGGAATTTCTGGTTAAAGGTTTATAGTGCCTGAATATTTGAACTGTATCTTACTGAAATTGGTACACCTTGTTTGCTGTAGCATAGACTAGATCCAGGCCTGCTGAATATAGCTTTGTTTATATGCTTGTTGTTTGTTTGCTTGTTATTTCCTGGAACGCTAATTCACCTAATACGGCTTCTAAGCGCTTCTGTGGCTCACTAGTGATAGCTGCATTGCTTACTGTACTTATTTCCTTGTTTCACTTGAAAGAAAGTTACTGTTTGTCGTTTTTGCATTTAAGTTACCTGTAACACATTGCACTTAAGTTACCTGGCACTTGCTCACTAAAGCAATTATATAAGTCAGCACTAAAAATTAAAAGCACTACACCCTCACTCCCCACTGGCCCTGGTTTTCAATTATTAAGGAATTCCCAATATTATTCTAGCATGTCCAAAGGTCAGTTGTCAATCTCCTCTCCGGTCCAGCTGGTGAATCTGGGAATCTTGAGGCAATGTTACAACTGCCTCATGTACACAGACAACCCTCTCCTCCTCCCAACAAATTCCAACACATGTGAGAGATGCAACCATATAGCCAAACTGGAGGCTAAGCTCTCTCAACTCAGTACTGGCATAACCAGTCAGGAGGAGAAGGAAACCATACTCACTACAATTCCAGTCTCACATAGACCTACCACGACAGCAAACCAAACACATAATCACACAAAAACATACTCGGAGGCTCTAAACAAAGATCTGCCGAAACAGCAGAGACCTCCAAAGCAGACACCCAAGCAGCCGCTACCCCAAAACAAAACACGTGCAACACATATCTCACAAAGCCAGTGTGCCAAACAGTCACAGCCCTTAAGACTAAACAACACACCTGATACACTTGTAATAGGTGACTCTATAAATCAAGCACACTGACGTTCCGCTCACCAGGCTGAACAAGGAGAGGGTCACGGTGAGCAGCCTGTCGGGTGCTAGGATCCGCCACATAACACAAGCACTCAGGTCACTCCAAGGCAAGTACAAATATGACTCAGTCATTGTCCATGCTGGTGTGAATGACCTGAGGCGTACCTCCCTGGACTACATGAAAAGAGACATAAAGGAGCTCTCTGAGCATGTAGCCCAGGCGGTATGACCCTGACCTTGAGTAGCATCTTACCCTCACCAAGAATGATGCCACAATATGAAGACAAGATGATCAATTTCAACAATTGGCTTAAGTACTGGTGTCATTCAAAGGGGATCAATGCCTGTCAGCTTGGGATGATATGCTCGACAAGCCACGATGCTTCGCTAGGGGCGGCTTGCACCTGTCACCCCTGGGCTTTCGGATATTGGCAAAGGCTCTTGCTACCCCCATAGTGCCTTTTTTAGGCAAGGCTCAAAAGACAAACCCACCTCCATAGGTATCACAAGGGATAAGAAACTAAGAGTAATGCTACTCAACGCCAGAAGTCTAAACCTCAAGATGCACGCACTCGAAACTCTCCTTAGCATGGAGAACATCGATATCTGTGCAGTAACAGAAACCTGGTTCAGGGCTCCGAGCACCCCAGCACTACCAGGTTATACCTCATACCATGCTTTTCGCCCCAAAACTTGGACCGAACCACAAAAGGAGGGAGTATCGATATTCATCAAAGATACCCACACCTCCAGGTTGGTGGCATAACCGCGAAGCATCAGAGACTATCCATGTGCAACTAACAGTGGGTAAAACTGCCTTCCAGTTTATAGCCTGCTACAGACCACCCTCCCAAAACCAGGAACCCCACTCGGCCTTCCTGAGAACACTGGAAAATATGAAGGTCTCTCCAAACACCATTATATTGGCGACTTCAACTACCCAAACATAGACTGGGAGCATTACTCTAGCTCCAACACCCTAGCCCAAAGGTTCCTAGAATTTATAAACTCAAATGCTATGGAACAACTTGTTACCACTCCCACAAGAGGGAAAACATACTGGACCTGATCATCACCAACATGGGGACTCTATGCTCCAGACCAGAAGTGTATCCCTCACTGGTAAGATCAGACCATAAACTAATCTCACTGGATATTCACATCCCGACCCCACCCCTGCCCAGAAAACCACAGTGAAAAACTTCTCTAAAGCAAATTTTACACTCCTCAAAACTGAGGTGGAATCCTTCAAAGCCCCGGGCCTGTGGAAAATACAGCCCAGACCGCAGAATCCTTTATAAACGCATTCTATGAACACCTTCAGGAATGCATGGATCATCTTGATCCCAAATAAAACCAAGACCCAATCCTCCAAAGGCAGGCGTCCTGTCTGGTGGACCCCAGCCATAAACAAACTATACAATAGAAGGAGGAAGCTACTAAATGATAAAGCAAAATCCCAAAAGGGAAGGCATCACTGATCAGTATTAGCAAAAACTACGGGCACACATAAAATTGTCTAAGGCCAGCTTGAGAGAAAAATTGCACAGGACACTAAGGATAATCACAAGGCTTTCTTTAGTTATGTTAGGAACCTGGGTGGTAATTCCCAGATATGCTCAGAATTAGTCCAAAATGACAAAAATACACGAACCCACAGACATTGCCAACATCCTAGCTGACAGGTTCAGCGCAAACTTCTCCCCTCCCACCAAAGGGCAAATATCTATCCCAGCAGAGTGCTGCCCCTGACATCTCAGATGCTCAGGTAAGAGCCGCCCTCTCCAAAGCAAAAACACAGCATCAATGGGACCAGATGGTGTCCCGGCTGCGTCCTACATGAACTCAAAGAAGAGCTAAACCCAAACATAAAACTACTGTTCAATCTCAGCCTTACTACAGGATATGTGCCCAAAGAGTGGCGTACAGCAACAGTGGTCCCTCTCCATAAAGGTGGTGCCTCAACGGATCCTGGAAACTATCGCCCCATAAGCCTGACTAGCTTGGTCTGCAAAGCTATGGAAAGGATCATCATGGACCTCATAAATAAAGATATTGGGGACCTACAAACACTGGATCCTACCCAGTTCGGCTTTGTTAAGGGCAGATCCTGCCTCTTAAACCTGGTTGATTTCTTTGAAACAGTCACCAAGGCCATTGGCGAGGAAGGTGGTCCACACAGCCTACCTGGACCTCGCAAAAGCCTTCGATACAATACCCCACTCGGGCATTATAGATAAGCTCACCAGCTTAAATATAAACCCCTATGTCACTAGATGGATTGCAAACTGGCTCAAGGACAGAACCCACATGGTTAGAATTGCTGGAGCCATGTCAGACTCAAACCAGTTACAAGTGGTGTCCCACAAGGCTCAGTCCTGGGACCTCTCTTGTTCGGTATATATTTCTCGGAGGTACAGGCCAACACGGAAGGACTGTGGCTGACCAAGTTCGCAGATGACTGCAAACTGGGTGCCATAATCGACTCTCCAGCCGACACAAGCATCCTCCAAAAGGGCCTCATAGAAACAGACAACTGGTGCCAGAGCCATGGCCTCAAGCTAAATGCCAAAAAGTGTATAGTCATCCCTTTGGCAAAAACAAAGTGCCCACAAATTACCACATAGGTGGAAATCCATTAAGTACAGAAGAAGTAATTAGGGACCTGGGGACCCAAGTTGATAGCAATCTCTCATTTGACAACCACGTGGCCAAAGTGGTTAGAAAAACATTTTATATAGCCCACCTAATCATGAAGGGATTCACATCTAGATCAGGGAGGTCATCGTGCCTCTTTACTCATCCCTCATCAGGCCCATAATTGAGTACAATGCCCTTTTGGGATGTACCTTACCAGACACCTGCAGCAACTGGAAAGACCCCAAAAGTACCTCACCAAGAGGATCAAAGGGCTCAAACAGATGCCATATGCTGCCCGGGTAAAGAAACTCCAGCTCTACTCAGTGGCATACCGCCTGTTCAGAGGAGATCTGTGCCTGGCGTATAAAGCCATGTCCAACCCGGAATTAATGGACATGCTGCACCTCAGAAAATCCAAATCCCATCGAGCTACGCTCGAGACTTGAACCTCAGCACTGAAATAAATAGGACATGCTGGAGGGACAGATTCATAACCCAGAGGCTCCCTTCACTCTGGAATAAAATCCCAGTCCAGGTTAGGCGGAGTCCCTCATTGACTCTCTTCAAGAGGAATCTTGATGAGTGGATGGGAGATCGTAGGTTTACCCCGGGTATCACTTCTGTGTCACTGTTAGATAGAGGCATAGTATACTAACCTCGAAAAAGGGCATAGCAAAATAAATTTAAAATGGGTGGCGAAAGCCAAACACATTCTGGCTAGGCTTATAAATGCCCTAGGGCAGATAGCCTAGTATGAACCTATGAACCTATTAGCGGACCGGAGTTCCGCTGTGGCGACCCCTAACCAGGAAAAGCCGAAAGAAGACTACTACCACACTATATATACATGTCAGAAATAATACTTATTCTCATTGCTTTTTCTATGATGCACAGTAATGTTTAGATAAGATACCTTGTTTATTTCTTTGCATGAAGCTTGTGTATTCTTGTACTTCTTGTACTTTTACAACAGTTGTGGAGCTTTTCTCCTCAGGACTCCACTGAAAAGGGACAATTTTTCTAAGGCTATCCTGGTTAACAAGTGGGAGCAATTATCATTTGTAGAAAGATTTCTCCCTTGTTTGACGTGGTGCGAACACAGAGTTGCTATATTTAAGTCAGGGGGATGGGGGGGCTTTCCTTCCACACTTGGGGAGCAGGGGGTATGAAAAGAACTCAACTGTTTTGGTAGTTCATCGTTAGCTTATACACACAGAGTGAGTGTGTGTGTGTGTGTATCTGTATATTTATGTATGCTATATGTGTGTAGATATTTTTCAATCATAATTTCTATAAACAGCTTATAAAAAAGTACAGTTTTGTACCTACCATAAATGTAGATGTTCGAGTGCTAATACAGCTGCAGTCATAACAGATGGGTTCTCCTGCCGTCAGGCGGGTCCTCGGTCGGCCGAATTCCAAAGTCTAGGTCCGGCGTCGGTTGTAGTCACCTCTTCCTTGCCGTCAGTGCGACAGGGGTATAAAGGAACCAGCCGACGCCATTTTCTTCAGTTTTTCTTGCCCCAGATGTCAGGTGCCCCCAGAAGGAAGGCAATACATAAATTTGTGTAATAAAACAATGCAATATAATCAAAATACAGTAGTTGCAAGCAAATACACCATAAATGAATACCCCAATCAGGGTGTATGAGGAGGTGTTAGCCAATAGGCCTGTCCCAAGAGGGGAAGGAGGGAGGGAAACCTGGACTGCAGCTGTATTAGCACTCGAACATCTACATTTATGGCAGGTACAAAACTGTACTATGTTCATCGTGCATACAGCTGCAGTCATAACAGATGGGTAGAATCCCAAAGCTAAGAAAGGGATGGTAGGCACTAGGTGGAACTAGGAGGAGCCAGGATGCCCTGCAAGACTGCAGTGGCAAAGCCTGCTCTAGTTTTGGAGTATAATGGTAGGTTGTAGTGCTTGGAGAAGGTATGCACAGAACTCCAAGTGGCTGCTTCCAAAATATCTTTGGTAGGAACTCCTCTGAGGAAAGCTGCAGAGGTAGCTGTGGCCCTGGTGGAGTGAGATCTGATGCCTGTAGGTACAGTTTTGCCATGAAAAGAATAGCAAAAGCATATGCAGTGGGCTAGCCATTTTGAGATTGTCTGTTTGGAGATTGGCTTTCCTTGAGCTCCTACAGCATAGGACACAAAGAGCTGTTCTGATTTTCTGAAAGGCTTTGTTCTGTCCAAATAATAACACAGTTGTCTGTGGATGTCCAAGGAATGTAGTAATCTCTCCCCTTTGTTTTGAGGATTAGGATAAAAGGTAGGTAAATGTATGGCCTGATTCAAAGCTACCCTGGATACCACTTTAGGCATAAAGGACGGGTTGGTTCATAAGGAAACTCTGTCCTGATGGAAGATGATAAAAGGCTGCACAGCCATGACAGCTTGTAGTTCTGAAACTCTACGAGCTGAGGTAATAGCCAGAAGGAAAGCTGTTTTCCAGGACAAATATTGCAAATCTGATGAGGCAGCTGGCTCAAAGGGAGGCAAGGTCAGTTTTTCCAGAATGAAATTGAGATCCCAAGCAGGTATTGGTTGTTTCCTTGGGGGTCTTAGATTCTTAGCCCCTCTGAGGAACTGTCTTAAGAGAGGGTGAGAGAATAAGGGTGGATCAGTGTTGTATTCTGCAGAAATGGCTGAGGCATGGATTTTGATGGAGGAGAATGAAAGTCCACTGCTTAGCAGCTCAGCTAGATACTGTAGTATTTGAGGTAAATTCAGTTTTCCAGGATCCTGGCCCGAGTAGAAATGTGTTCAGGATGGATAGGTCCAAAATAGGTCTCCAATCTTTTCCCTTCCTTGGTACCAGGAATAGTCTGGAATAAAAACCTTGACCTTGTTCGTGCGTAGGTACCTCTTGAATAGCTTTCATGTTTATGAGATCTGTAATTTGCCTTTGTGCCTCTGCCCTTTGATTGTGTGGCAGGTTTGGCATGCCTCTCATTTTTGGAAGGGTGTGAAAATGGAATCTGTAGCCTCTGTTTATAATGTCCAGGATCCATTTGTCTTTTGTGACAATATGCCAATTTTTTGAAAATAATGCCAGTTTTCCTCCTAAGGGGAATTTGAGTCTTGCTTGGCATGCAAAGGGGAAAGTCATTGGGCTTGCTTTCTGAATGATTGCGAGTCATCCTCACCACCTCTTTGTGTAGGAGCTTGCCATTGTCTGCCTCTAAACGATCCTTGGGATTGTCCCCTGCCCCTCGGGCGTCTGTATCTACCTCTTTGGGGTCTGTCCGTGGCTGGAAAGGACCAATTTTTGGAAGGCCAATTTCTACTGAAACGTGGGGGTTGTACCTGTAGAAAATCTTTCACTGTTTGCATTGATTTAGCCTTTTCCTCCATTTTCCTTAATACCTCCTCAGCATTAGCACCAAATAATACATCCTTTTGTAGAGGGGCATCTAGTAACTTAGCTTTGACATGATCAGGCAGGGTTTGTTCCTTGAGCCAGGCATGTCTACATATGACTGATCCTATAACAGCAGCTCTACATGAGGCCTCTAGAGCATCAAAACCACATTGTAAGGTATGCTTACCCACTTGTTCTGCACTATGCATCAAATCCTGCAACTCCTTCAAGTCTGGTTGTTCAGGTTGTGACATTTTACTTTTTAATTGTGATAACAAAAACTGTTGGTATTTTAGCATATGGAACTGACAGTTTAAGGCCCTCATGGTTAAGGTAGCCGAGGTATATACCTTTTTTCCCCACCTTTCTAAGGATCTGGAATCCCTCTCGGAAGGTAATGCATTTTTAGCAGTGGAGGCCTTAATTCCCTTGGGGCCCTGTGAGATGGTTTCTGGGTCAGCAGCATGGCTTTTGTATAGAAATTGGTGTGAGTCAGGAACCCTGTAGTACCTGTCAGGCTTGACTGGAGCTGGAGGCAGAGAATCCGGGTTAAGGCAGGCCTCCGAGTAATCATCTAGGATGTCCAAGACAGGAGGTATAGCCAGAGGTCTGTGCTGAGGTAGCAAGAGAAATTCCCTAAGCCTTTTCTTGGAATCTGAATAATCTTGGCCTTCCCAGTGGAAGTGTTCCATTAAGGTATGCAAAGTTTCCCCAAATGAGTAATCCTCTGGGGGGGATACAGAAGGAATGGACTCCTCTGCATCAGAGTCTTCAAAAGGGGAGTAAGAATGTTCCTGATCATCAGAGTGCTCTGAAATAGTGGAGCCCTGATCAGAGGAGGATTCTTCCTCCACTCTGGGCCTTTGTCCGGTGGGGTTGAGAACCCTGATAAGAGTAATTAAATCCTCAGCCATTTTAAGCATCTGTTTTTTAGGCATGGGGCCTGGAGATGGGCCCTGTGTAGCTTGTCTCTTAGAATGCATGGCTGCTTTAGACTTAGTGAAAGCCTTGATGGAAAAAGAAGAGGAAGGTCTGAAGACACCTTGAGTGGAGGTAGACCTGTCCACATTTGAGGTTCAACACCAAGAGTGGCTTCGGTATCTGTAGTCGGGGTGTGGGCCGAGGAGCCTGCGACCTCGGGCACAGGAGACACCACCAATGAAGTGTCGTCGGTGGTCAGGGGCTGCGTAGGCGCCCCGCTGAGAACCGGACCACGTGTAGTCGGCTTTGGCGTGGTGTCGGTAGAGGCCGCGGACCTCGTGTGTCGGTCCTTATCTTTGCGTTTTTTAGACAAAACTGGAGTCGGAGTATCCAACGACATAATGTAGTTAAATGTTTTTCCAAAATAATGCTGGGCGAACTCCGCCCAACGCTTAATGGTGCGTTTGTTGAATGTAGCACAAAAGCGACAGACCGAGACGTCGTGGCCTGGGCCTAAACAAGGTATACAGAGGGAATGGAAATCCTTATGCGGTATTTGCTTCCCACATGAAATACAATTATTAACTTTGTCTGACATCGGTCTGAGGCAAGAAAAGTTTCCCCAACGGGGTACTTAGCTTTCAAGAAGACTTCGGTTTCAAAATTTTCGTAATTTCAGGAGCTGGCCGACCGGCACTTGCGAACTGCTTCTGCTTCGAGCACCACGCGGCAAGAAAGACTGAAGAAAATGGCGTTGGCTGGTTCCTTTATACCCCTGTCGCACTGACATCAGGGAAGAGGCGACTACAACCGACGCCGGACCTAGACTTTGGAATTCGGCCGACCGAGGACCCGCCTGACGGCAGGAGAACCCATCTGTTATGACTGCAGCTGTATGCACGATGAACATCTACAATATAATGCCACCTCCTGAAGCCTTTCTGAGTTGTCAGGTTTTTGTTTGCATATATAATACAAATATGAATAAATATGTTGAAATTGGTCAGCCACTGTCCATTTAGTAACATTCTATTAAACTATTTCACAGGTGAAGTCAGCACATGGGTAAAGAATGGTTGCAGGTGCAAATAGGTTGATCAATAAGTGAGAAAGTGTGATTTATGGTCAAGTAAAATTACGAATATATGCTAGAATAGTATTTCTGGTGATAACTTGTTCAAGTATATAGGACTAAATTAAAGTTTATATAATGCTAAAAAACTAAGTAATACCTGATCAGCAGTGACCACCACTTTGCAGATATTTGCGCTTTATCAACAATGTGCAAATGTTCACAATTATATTTATGCAAATACGTGAGGCATCATTCATTACATGCTTCACCTATACTTAACTAATCAGCAAATTGTTAGTGATAAACAAGGTAACTATCCTCCATTACATAATAGCTTCCAGCAATATTCCAGTATTCAAGTAGAACATTATGCTCTGAGGTAAATGTCTACATGTCACAAAAAAAAAACAACAACACGGTTGGTGATTCAATGTCAACCTAAACACATTACTAAAACAGTACCCATGGAATCATGGCTGTGCTCATGCACAGCTCCAAGATAACCTTTTAAATTTTAAGTTTGTGCTCATGTTTCTGTCTATTTATTTCCATAAACCATTTAGATTAAGTTTTTATAATTACTACATCACTTTAACTCCCTATTTTTTCACCCTCCTTCTATTACACGCCGTTTCTACAAATTCTCTCCTACTTCAAGTCTTGTTTCGTGTTTCAAATTCAGATTATATATTTTTTCAATTCTGTGCGCATCCTTGTTTCCTCTTTCTTTTCCACTCATACACATCTCTTGCACACTTCTGTAAGGTCTATCCACTCCAGATTTTCTACTGTGCACTTTTTGTTTTTTAATCTCAACCTTTCCCCCCTCTAAATCTTTTTTCATCCTCCTTCAATTTCTTAATATCTGGGGCAATTAAGATTATACACAAATTTAACTGTCTTCAGAACCATTGCTGAAAAATGATTCTTCTCTCAGATTTCAGTTACCTCAATTCCTATGCATGTAAACATTTTACTCTCCTAATATGGTGCAATTGTTAAACTTTTTCCCCAAAAGCAAAACAAACTGATAATGCTAAGAGACTGTCACATAAACATTTTCTAAAAAGACTCCACAACAACTGTATACATTACCAAATAGTAAATAAAAACAGATGCTAACAGAATATTGATACACATTACAAATAACACAAGCTTCCAATTCATTCCTTGTGTTGCCTCTTTGTGATTTAAATAAACAATTTGCCATCTGTCCCAAAAGCCCCATTTGAAATTCACCTTATTTCTACCCTGGGGTCTGCTATAGATTTCCCCAATTGTTGGAAACCCTCTATTAGTGCAATTAGTATATGAATAATGGGAGAGTCAACCTGCTTCCACCTCTTGGTTATACATTTCTTATAAACTAAAAATTAATATATTTCGGCTTTTCCTGGTTAGGGGTCGCCACAGCGGAACTCCGGTCCGCTAATGATTGGCAGTGGATTTTTACCATGCTGAGGTGCCAGCCCGATGCCCAGCCTTCAAGGAAGGCACACCCATTCACCCATGCACCTATCTGCATGTCTTTAAACGTCATTCGACCGTGAGGAGGACATGCAGACTCCACACAGAGAACCTCTTGCTGTGAGGTGACAATGCTAACCGCTGCACCACCGCTGCCCTAACATGTTCAAAGCAAGCAGCTGTTTGCCAGCATTATTTACATTACTGTCTTGAACTGTTAACAATAGTAGAAGCTTATCCAGTTGCACTCCTCCCTCCCATAATTGATCTAAAAGTAAGTAAAGATCATTTTGAAAGCGGGACAACACTAGGCACTCAAAAATCTGCTAAGTTATATATACCACATTTCTAGCAATGAGGAGAAACTTGAGGGGAAAACATGGTGGAGTACTGAGGGTGTATAAAAATATCTGTGTTGGCACTACCAGCTAAAAAAATCTAAATCTTTAACAAATTGTAGCATATCTGTAAATAGTTTATATGCAGGGTGACAGCTGATCTGAAAAATGCTTTCCTATATTCCTCTCCTGGACCCTTTTAACTTTATTAACCTGCTTAAGAGTGAAATTATATCAATTTACCATAGATAAAACATATAAGATGCTTTTGAAGGGGGGGCAGCTAGTTTCCAGAGAACAGTCTAGTAGTTCTGGCTTTTCATTCCCAACTCTTGTCAAGAATTTTGGCCCAACTCTTGTCAAGAATTTTGGAAAAAATCCATTTCCTTAATAATGTGTGTGAATGGTGCTGTACTCCTAGAGTTACGTTAAATTCATGAGCTACAGTGTCCTGATTCTTCAGCATTGCGCCAACAGCAAATGTCATAAAATTTTAACAAGGGTTCCCTATTAAGCCATCTAGTGACATTAATGTACTGAGTTCCCCAAAATGAAGCCAAAGAAATGCAAGTTCATTTCTCCATAGTATTAATCCATGCCATGCTCCTTAACTACAGGCTACCACATTTAATCTGTCTCTCTCGACTTCCTACCCTTACTGAACTTGTATCCTTTATATACAAAACAAAACTACCATGTCCTTGTACAACCTAATCTGCTCTCTTAGGACTACACAACTCAAACCAGAATTTTGTTGACTGAACTGCTTATATTCGACTATAAACTGTCATCTAGCCACAAGAAAATTTGTTTAATATCTAAAATGTATGTATGCTTAATATAACTGCAAAATCTATAAGTGGCTGTATTTTCTAGAAATGTATGCATTGTGTAGATATAACTGTAAAAAGTTTAAGTCTGTATCCGACTTGAAACTTTTCTCCCTGGGGCTCCACTGAAAATGGGTTCCTGACCCAGTCGGACTTTCCCAGTCACCAAATGTCAGTAAATAAATAAATAATGCTTTTTCAGCAAGATATAAATCTCATTAAATAAAAACTCTGTTAATTTAGAGGTTGTAGTCTTGGCTGTCAACCTTCTCTCAAAGGTAAGAAAGAAGCCCTCTAATCTCCAATAGGGATAATATCAAAAGTTTTTTCCATGTCACATGATCTAAATACAAAGCAAAGAGAACAAGAGAGAGGGCACACCTGTCAGGTGGCCCTTCTTACGAGCAATTCCTCTGAATGTTGACCACAATCAGAAAAGAGGTTTATAAAGTTCAAAGGAAACCCAAACCTCCACAAAATGTAGAATAAATAAGACTATTCAACACGATGAAATGCTTTTTTCTGCATCAAAACATAAGGTTACTAGTTTCTAATTATGTGCGCATGTTCCATTAGCCACATTGCTTTGATAACAATGTCAAAAGTTTGCCTACTGAGGATTAAGCTTGTCTGATCAGAATAAATTATCTGGGGCAGTCATTCTGCTACAAAGTGGGCTAATAATAATGTGAAAATAATCTGAATTTAGAACAGATACATGGCTATATGATGACGGAATCACTGGGTCTTTTTCCTGGCTTGAATATTACAGATATAACAGCAGGTAAGATAACATTTCCAAGAAGTGGGAATCTTGATGAATTTCAAACTATCATTTGCTAACTCCAGAAAAGTATTAATAAAATGATCTCCCATTTCTCTACAAATTACCATAGGAAGACCGTCCATACTCTGGGCTTTACCACTAGGGTAAATAGCTAAAACTTCTCCCAACTCTTCTCTAGCAATTTAACTGGGTCAACAATTACTGCCTGTGATGGTTTGACAGCTGAGGGATACCTATCTACTTCATAAAGTCCTCAAAATATTTGAAAGTGGAAACCCACCAGTTCAGAACTATAAGGAGTATGATGAATGCAACAAAAGCTATCTAAAATATGATCTTAATGTGAGTCAATTTTATTTATTAAAGGGTGGGCTATCTCTGCTACTAAACTACTGGCAGTAAGTCCTATCAATCTAGCAGCCAAAGTTTTTAAAGTGTGAGGGGAGGAGGAGAAGTATTTCAGCTTAAGCTTAAGTTGTTTTAATTGTTTGCCACCCCCAATAAGCAATCAAGCTGAGATGTTAATGAGGCAAATTCTGCTTTCCACTGTACGTCCCTCTGTCTCAAAAAGCTAGTGAAGTTCTAAATATATGAATCCAACTGCTTTATGTGCTGATCGAGACAGACCTTTTTAGTGTGGGAGTATTCAAACAGTCCCCTGTACAGTTCATTTCCAAACATATGCCAAGTTTCAGAGCTACTATAAGTACATTATAAAGATACTGCAAGTGACTGTCAAACTCCTTCCCCTCTACAATACACTAACTGTATTTTGTTAAACTTGGGTATGAGTACTTGAGATACTTCAAACTTCACAGATATTGGGGCATGATTGAATATAGCCCACCTACAGCCCCCCAAGAGAATAAGTTGGTGTGGTCTTGCTCAAAAAATTCTATTGACCACAGAAAAAGTTTTATATCTATGGGAAAAGCAAATGAACTTGGTTGACCCTGGAAAGTATGCGCCTACCATGTCAGCAAAATCCATTGATTTCTGGGTCTATATTACTTCATCAAAGAGTCATTTCAACGAAGCTGACATCATCGACCCCAAATCAGCGAAATTAATTTCCACGAACGTTCATTACCGTGAAAGATTTCACCAGGGAAAGGAAGCAGATGACCAATAACACAACTTTGTCCTTTTCCCCACCACAGTGTGATCTCGGTGTTGGTGTGTGTGTGTGTGTGTATATAAATATATATATATATATATATATATATATATATATATATATATATATATATATATATATATATAGATATATATATGTATACATATATGTGTGTGTGTGCCTGTATATATATATATATATATATATATATATATATATATATATATATATATATATATATATTTAGGGGGGTAGGGGGCTGCAGACCTCCACTTGGGTGAGCTTGATATACTGTGGTTTGTGTTCCGATGTGGTGTTGGCCAGATGATTACTTTCTCTAGTGAATTTTTTTTTCAATGGGTTCATTTACTGAAATTCAGTCCACTGATTTAGGGTCGATTAAGTCAGCTTTGTTGAAATGACTTCTCGGTGAAGTAATATAGACCCTTGATTTCCAACAGTCTTTAATAAAATGTACCTGCAAAGCTCTAGAGCCTAAATGGAGCTCGGTGGTACAAAGTACACTGTTCCCATCCAAAACTATAAAAGTACAACCTGTGTGTAACCAAAGTACCTCCTTAAAGAGTACAGCAATCTCCTGCACAGTAGTACCTTTAGGGATATATAGGGAAACAAATGTAAAAAACTGGCCCCTAGTTTTCCCTTACGTTTCACATATCTGCTAAATTTATCAACTAAATTATCTAAAACTGTAGCAGGGAAACCCCTCACAATTAATATGGCCGCTCACGTACTTTTCCCCTTTGGGTGATGGGGAAAAAACCTTCCCCAAACCAAATTTCAAAATTACTCATGTTCAAATTCACTCAGGTAAGGTTCCTGGAGAAAAACTATAGAGGGATTTATTTTCCTGATGCATGAAAATATCTTGGTTTCTATGAGTGAATGGGGGCATGCAATGGACTGTCTGCTTTGGCTGTTCCTCACTTCCGCAAGGGGCTCTTGTCAACAGCAGTCCTGCCCTCCCTTCCTTAAACACGGGCGGTGGCTTCACTGGCCTCCACTGAAGAAACTGCATTACCTTGTGTGTTCACTAAGCAGCTATTCCCTGGAAAGGTGAGTGGAGTACATCTCTTCAGTCCTCTCCTTGCCTGGCTTATCCAGTGCTAAGGCAGCCAATCAAACTTCCTGTTGCGGGTTAAAGTCAGGGTCCCATCCTTCTGTGCTACTAAGACAGGGTTTTAAAAGCTTAGCTGGTAATGGAGCAAACTGTCTCAAAACAGCTACACGTGAGATTGCTGAAGCTGTAAAGAGATAATAAGGAGAATGGAAACGAAGTTGACATCTCCTTATGTTGTTGAGGAATAAATCCAGCAGTCTCACACAGAAATGCACATCTGATTCTCTTGGTCTTTGAGTCTTGCTCATGTACAGTGATGAATGAAGACACCATTAAGTAAATTTTCATGCTTCCTTCTAAAGGAAACTACACCTCTCAATTCCAAATGCCTACTTTTTTCTACATTTTTACCAGAAGAAAAACAGTGAAGAAGAGGAGTTTCAGATTTAGAGACATTAATTTCAAGTTTATTAAATGGATTGCAAATTTCTACCTCTTAGTGCTAAACTTTTTTTAGCATAGCCCAATTAATTGCCAAAGGAATATTATCAAGGTCTAAAGAGACAGCGAGTCCTTTACACTCAGCATTGATCAGGCAAATTACTGAGTGCAATGCCCCTTTAGGATGTATCACAGAAAGTATCAAACAATTCAAAAGACCCAAAGACTCCTCTCTAAAAAGATCACAGCCTTAAAGACCCTGAGCTACCATGATAGGCTGGAAGCTATATCCCTTTACTCAGTATCTCATAATTTTTTGAGGGGGGGGGGGTCTTCATCTCACCTACTGCATCATTACAGACCCAATTATCATGGACTTTCAGCATCTCCGCAAGTCCAATATTTCCACCAACACAAAAAGCAGGAATCTAAATCTTCAGTAACCGATATCTAAAACATGGTGGATGGACAGTTAAATAATCTAGCACCTTCCAAACCTCTGGAATAAACTTCCCCTGTATGTTAAGCAGTGCAACTCACTATCTTCCTTTAAATATAATGTAGATGACTGGATTAAGCATCCACAAATTTACTCCGGGATTGACTATTATGGCCTTCCTGCAGAAAGAAGGTTTAGTCTAATAGAGAGTACTGGCAAGGCAAGAATGGCAAGGCTTTGTGGCCTTGGAAAATCTCTGAATCTATAATCTATAAAACAGATTCATTAAAATTACTCTGTAAGACATTTAAAATTGTGATTATGTCCTAAACAGAAAATGTGCTTTCAGAAAGTGAGGAAAGGCAATGACAACCTTTAGGAGTAATCTAATGCCCACAAGAGCATTTGCTGGTTAACATCATTAGAACACAACCAAAAGGAGAAATTGATGACAGAAATATTTATGTAAGAAGGACAAATGATGTTTTCTACTAAACAAAAATTGAGATCTAGGAAATGACCAATTAACTCTTGATGCAATACTCAGCTTAGGCAACTTCAAAATATACCAAGTGGGCAAGGTACTACACTATCCTTAAATAGCAGGACATTCCTTTCAGAACCACAGACTGGGAGTGCAACTATCCACCTCTGTGAATATCTAAATACCAAAAATCATTAGGATGGATGGGGCTGATACATGACTAGGGCACTACCTCAGTCTTATCTGGACTTCCTGTAGCAGTTATGCATATGAAGAATATCTACAGGTGTCAGCCTCTAGTCCTCCAGAACTATAGTAGCTGATTACATTAAGTAAAACTGAGGCTGCTTCATTTACATAATTTTTGTAAAAAGAAAGTATTACAGAACATGAAAATGACATCTGTTGTCAATGTGGGGTCAAACACGCCATTTCACTATGCACACTTTATTAAATCTAACCTACTGATAGACCACTAATGAAGAGAGTTTCAGTGAGCCAATAAAAAACCTTCTGGTTGTTAGAAAGAGATTATACAGTTCTGCTAGTGATTCATTTTCATGCATCAATGCCACTCTCAGCACTGTTAAGACATAGTCCAAACTGGTATTATTCTTCATCCTCTTGTCATTTTTCCAAAAGCCAATTTGTATCCAGCCATGTCCCTTTACTATTCTACACCACCACTCTGTTCTGTTGCTCCAGTGTAAATACAGAAGTGAAATATTTAGCACTTGTACCTGATCTGCAACATTTTCAAACTTTCCTTTTCCCCCTTTCTACAAAGCAATCTTTTACAATTCAAGTGTTCTCCAATGTATGTGAAGAATTAATGTACTCCAGTCCTTATCTACTTCTGCATGGTTGCCTTGGCCTCCAGAATAAGTTTTACTGCCTTTTTTGTGGCATCCTCATAAGCCCTTTGCTTACCCCAATCCCCACTTGGCAATGCCCTATAGGCCTTCCTTGTTTTGATGCTAACCTATCTGACTTTGTTTTTTAACCAAGCTGGAACAGCAAACCACAGTGACCTGATTACTGTTGGCCACTGACTGCATAAACATTAACAGAGTTCTCCCCCAAAACTATGATCCTTAGGCCTAGGTTAGGGATGGATAGTCCTCTTCCCTGTACAGAAAACCTCACTTTATTAGAGACTAGATTCCACCAAAGCCTCTATTTATCTCACGTTATTAACTCTAAATGAAGGGTACTTCCAAGTTTACTGCTGGGATTTTCACTGCCCATAAAAACTGTGTCTTTTCTCCTTCCTCTCATCTACTAATTCGGCTTTTAAAAATCACTATCATTATTACTTTATGCATCTAGTGGTCTGAATCCTGTAGATATTCACTCAAGTACATTTTCTTCCAAGCCAGTGTTTCTTTTATTTTTGTTTCATCACTACCAAACTTTTCCACAGTGCATGTGATGTAATCCTGAATGTACACTGTCAAACAACTTTGCTGCTGCCCCTTATAAACATCTGAACACGGGTATCACAATATTCCAGTTCATTTCTGTAGGTGTGATGAATTTACACTGTCTGTGTTACTCACTTCATTGCCTCCTGCAGTCTCAGTCTCACCCTTTTCCTAATCCTTTATGCGTCTTTTCTCTGTTGGTACTGAAACTACAAACACCTTTCCATTTCAGTTTAAAAGAACCTTTTTTTCAAGACATACATACATTAACAGAAAAGAAACAAACCATATTAATATTTTTCTATTTATATACATTATACATCACATATCTTTTCTTTCATTGCCTTCCATTAAACCTCACTCCTCCTCCTGAACATTATTCTATATGTATTGTTCCCACAATTTCCATTTATTTATATGTAATTTGTTTCTTCCCTTTTCTTAAAACCCTTTTAATTTTAACTCTTTTATAATATCCAACACTTCAAATACAGCTGGTTTAGACTCTGATTTCCATGTTCTACTAACTGCTTATTTTGGCAGTGAACAGAATTAAACTTAATAAGGTCTTATTATAACTAGACAATTCAGATCCTGTGTCCCAGCTCAAAAGAATAATTTCCTTAGTAACAGCCATTTGCTCACCCAATATTTCTGACAGAATACTCTGTAGGTAAATTTTAAAATCTGCCAAATCATTACATTCGTAGAACATATGTTCCTAATTGCCTCTTTCATCCCCAACACACTCCCAACATTTGCAATCCACCTGAGGAAAAAAATCTTTGAAGTCTGCTTGGGGTATAAAAATACCCCTGCAAACATTTCCAAGCAAAAATCCTAAACCCTATGGACTTTGTTGCATACTTGGGAGCTATACATACGTCCTCCCATTGTTCTCCTGTAAATTGCTTTTCCAGTCTCTCTTCCCAATATTTTCTTACCTCCTCTGATAGAATCTTACGGTTATCATGTAGTATTTAAATGTGTTATTACTTTTCCCTTTTTAACAACAGCTTTTATCCTAGATTCAACTAAAAACTCTGCCAGAGCAGGTCTTTCATTTAAGATTCCCCTATCCCTTAATCACCTATACTCATATACCAATCCCTGGTAGGGAAGGCAGTCTCTAGCCTGCAGAACAAGCATCGTTTTGGCCTCATCCCACTCTCTTACTTTTTCTTCTCTAGCTATTTTCTCCAACACCTTGTATCCCTTGCCAGTTTTCTCATCTGAATTATAATCCCATCTTGCCTATTTTGTGCACCTCTATGTGCAGTTTTCCCTTTTGGCAACATCTCTTTTTTCCATTCTTGTGTTGGCTTAGTTCTTAAAATATTTTCTGCTACTTTATGAAATCTAACATTATGTACAGTTGTTATGATTCTCCTTAAGGATCTGCATCCAAAATCTCACACTGTCTATTTCTTGAACTTTCCCACTGCTTTATCATCATCCCTTTCTATTTTGAACTATAACCTTTTGCTTGTGTTGGGTATAAGAGTTTTAACTGTGTATCTCTAAAATATCCTTTCAAATCAGGCAATCCTAAACCATCTTGCTCAGTTGGAAAGATCAAATAATCCCACTTAACCCTTGCCCTCTTCCCTTCCCAGATAAATTTCTTCAACTCTTTCTTATTTTTTGTCCACAACTTTGCAAGTGGTTGATAAAAATATGCCTGACCCATATATAAAACTGAAGGGACTAAAAATATTCCACTGCTTGTAACTTACTATGTATAAACAAGAGCTTCCAATTTCTCAGTTTTTGTATTATCTTTTGTTAGTCTCTTCCCACATATCCTTAGCTACCACAATAGACGCCTTTTTAATCCATACTCCTAAATACTTAATCTTATTTTGCCCCAATCATATGTGTATTGTTGAACCAATTCATGCGTGGATGCATAATTTATGGCTATAGCCTTTACTTTATCTTCATTAATTATATAGCCCGACACATGAAACTGTCTCAAAATGTTCCACAACACTGGTGTCCTTTCCCACATTTAACAGGTACAAAATAATATCATCTGCAAATAAAGCTAACTTTTCTTCAGTACCATACCAATTATAACTTTGCATTTCTATGTCCATTGTTTTTTTGTGAATGGCTCTATATAAAAAAATAATGATGGGGAAAGATGATACCCTTGTCTGGTTCCTCTGTTCAAAAAAAACTTAAGAGACAGGAATCCTGCCACTTTAATTCCTGCCTCCTTTCATATATACTCTGAATTAACCTTATTATTATATCAGGGAATGCAAATGCTTCCATGGTCCTTCTCATAAAATTCCAGCTTACTATGTTGAATGATCTTTCTGCATCACAAACCACTAACAGTGGTATTTTTCTATACTATGCCTCCCACTGGATAACCATTGTTTTATTAATGTCAAATGTTTGCCTCCCTCCGCAGAGCCACATCAATCCATACCTATCAATTTTGGCAACACCTTTGCCATTATTTTAGCTAGTATAGAAATAAACACTATATAATCATGGCTTAAAATTAAAATGAGCCTGTATGAAGCTGGGTTTAATGGGTCTTTACCATCTTTAGGCAATACAGTCACCACAGCTTTTTTTCCAAGATGGTAGTGCTTCCCCTCCTTTTAAAATACTGTTAACTAAAATCTTCCAGATCTTTATTACTTTCTTCCCTTCCTAATTTCCAAACTACCACAGGAATACTATCGGTTCCTGTAGACTTTCCTGAAGCTTGATTATACATTACCATTTTTATCTCATCTCCTCCTAGCTTAACTGTTAGCTTTTGAGCGTCATCTTCTTCTAACCCTGGCATAATTAGGTCTTCTATAAATATTTCCATTTGTGCTTTTTATTCCTACATTTCTATGCTTTATACAAAATTTCAGAACATTTCTGAAACATCTCTTATACCTTTACAGGATCTCTGGTTATTTTTCTTGTTACAGTCTCCCTGAGTTTGGTGACAAATATTTCTACTTTCTGTTGCCTAGTCGATGTGCTAAAGGTTTTTGTGCTCTGGAGTTATCAAAAATAGTTGCTTAATAGCAGTCTTTCTAAGCTTGTGCAGATTATCTAGGTACTCCCTTATCTTCTCTTTAGCACTCTGCAGTTGCGCCTCTTTTTGTTCTATGAGTCTCCCCTTATTCTCCAATGCTTTAACCTTTGTCAGCCCCCTAAGTAATACCTTTTACTTCTTAACCATCTCTCTTTCTCTTTTAATTCTATCCAATTTTTAAACTCCATTTTCATGTTATCCCACTCACTAGCTATAACTTCTGAAGATACTTCTATCTTCCCTAACAACCCTCAAATCATTTCCACTACCCATTCTTTAAATTCCTCTCTTTATAGCAGTGTCAGAAAAATATGTATTAGTATATGTATTAGTAATATGCTTAGTGCATTTAGAGCCTGAAAAGGGTTAACACATTTATTCTATTTTACACTGCATAAATCTGTACAAATTGCAGAAGCTTTCTGACCTTGTATTGTCATGAAATATGTGCAGCTAAAATCTTTGCTTATGCCTTGGAAATTTACTGAGAAGCAGATGATTTCTGCTTGTGTCAGGAAAATAATGAATAGAACAATACCACTTGTATAAATGTTATGAAACTTAGACAAGGAGTTCCGCTTGTGCTGTGAGAAAATACACAGCTGAAGCTATAGATAATTAGAACAAAGACTGCTTGAAAATATAAACTGCAATCAGCATTTGCTTATGTCTGAGCTAGAAAAGTACCTTGAAATGTAACACATGCATTAGAACTATACAATAGAAGCTTGTAATGGGTTAGTCCCCACCAAGGCCAGGTTGTTTTTCTCAAAAAGTTTCTCACAAATCTAGTCATGTCAGCAGAAAATCTGAGTAACATCTGCTGTAGAACAATACTGAAAGTTGTGTTTGATTACGTCAGCTATAGAAGGCCATGTCTTGTAAAACAGTATAAGAATAGCATACTTCCTGTTAGTAGTTAGGCAAAATCCTGTATTTGCATGTTTTGTCTCCTTGCTGCAAGTTATTAAATGTGCCTTAACTGAACCTTATGTGTATTGGTCTTTGAAGTTTTTTCCTTTGACAGATTGGTCCTTTGGACCGGAAAACCTCACTTCGCCACGGATCAGACAGGCCAGGTGGCTTGAAACCGTACGGGGAAGAAACCACATCGGTTCTTCTTATTTGAAAAGCCCTCCGACTGAATTGTCGTACAAAAGAGGCCAGCCACTTTCTGATCTGCGACTGAAGGATGGGTTTACACGAACCAGGTGATCAATCACGGAGGCTCAGGTAAGGTGAATCTACCTTTTTTTTCTGTTTTAGATCAGGGACTAGATTTGTATTGTTTTGTTGAGACTTTGTTTTTACAAGTCCGGGACAAAAAGATTACTGTCTTGTCATAGATCAGGGAAACAGAGCAGGTAGGCAGTCATTCTGAAGAGACTATAACAAAATCCGTGGTACCACGTTAAAAAATAAGGAGTTACGTAACGATTAAAAGGATAGAACAAAATGGGTAATAATTGCACAAAAAGATCCCAAAATCCACCATTAACCGAAGACGCGAAATACATGCAGTCACAGCGTGCTGATAATATAAAATACTATTCAAAATGGGTTAATAAGTATGAATTTGACGGTAAATTAGAAAAATCCTTGCTTGTTAAACTTGTCAAACAGCTTAAAACCAATTCCAGAGGTCGGGTAAAAAAGCAGCGCCAATTAGGAATTCCTCAGGCACACAGGTGGATTGAGGAAGTAAACCATAGAGAACAAAAAAGCAATAATTCAAAAGCAATGTTTTTAGATAAGGAGGACAATAGCTTAGTAATAGCATCAGCCCCTCCGCCTCCCTTAACAGAATATGAAGCAAGTGAACAAGTTAGTCCACCCCCGCGATATCCTGCTGTCACTGTAAATAGAGATACTGCAAAAGCGAAATCGTTTATTAGAGATCCTGTCGAGACCAGGTCTCGAACACGGGCAGGTAATTCAAAAGGGGACATTGAGCCATATCAAATGGGCAGGAATTCATGATCTATGAGTGAAGAAGAAATATGCCCACTTATAGAAGTGCCTAATCCTCAGGCAGGGCAAGAAGGTCAGGACCCAACTATCCTAGTGTATAGACCCTGGACTCCGGAAGACATCCGGAAAGCCACTGAGGGAATTCCCCATCCAAAAGTTAATTTCAGAAAGTTCTTAGAAGATTTGCAAGGAATGAGGCTAAGTTATAATTTAAAGGGAGAAGAGGTAGAAAAAGTAGTCAGATAAATTGTGGGACCAGATTGGCACATGATTAGTGGCGACTGGAATCCCCGTGACGCTGCACTCAGGCCCCTCCCACATAGCAGCGCAGAGTTAGACAACAGAGTAAAAGGTCTTACAGACCGCATCTCTGAGAAATGGAAGCCTAGGGCAGACTGGACTTGCATTAATCAATGCATCCAACAAGAAGGTGAAGCTATTGACAGATCAGAGGACTTTGAAGGGCAAAAGAAAAGGGGTGAATGTTTTACATGCGGTAAAAAGGGACACTTGGCAAGGGATTGCAAGAAAAACAAGAAGGCAACCACGGAAGACAATGAGGGTGAGGACTGACTATATGATAGTCAGGAATCACTAGAAGGGGATAGCAGAGATATGACAAATGAAAATGTGATACAGGGAGTAGAGAATGTGACAGAAGGAATAGAGGAAGTGCAGGAAGTTACGGATAGTGAAGAAAATGAAATATTGGATTTAGTTTTATTGAGCTTAGAGCTCTATTTAGCAGACATGAAACCAGAAGTTACACTCCTGGTAGAAGGGAGGGAAGTCAAATTCTTGGGTGACTCAGGGGCATCACGAATCCTGATACATCCCTCCAAACTGCCAGAGAATTCAGAGTCATCTGATTACATACTAGTGAAAGCAGCTAATGAACAGCTGTATCAGGAGCCCCTCTCCCATAATATTGCAATAACTGATCCTGTTTCAGGACTGACCCAGAAAAGCAAAAGTGTTGTTTCTGCAAAATGCCCAGTAAATCTCTTGGGCAGAGACCTTATGCAGCTATTTAGTATAGCAGTAGTTCTGACTATGCAGGGTATGGAAGCACAGCGACAAATTGATACCTTTGCAGTGCAATCGGAGGGTGAAATGTTTTATTGGTACAGCCAGGACTTGGTTACGACTGGTCCAGGGGCAGTAACCGAAGAGATGATGAACGTAGCCATCAGCAAGTTCCCCTCCCTTGACATTGATAAACAGCATTTGTTGCACTGTACTCTGTATTACTGTAACACACCAGGACCTGATAAGGAATATGAGCAAGAATTGTTTAAAAATCGTGCAAACAGATTGATATTACGTAATCTGTACTGGGACACAGAAGGGAACAGTGTAGCCAGCTGTTCATTGCCCCAGGAATTCTTTGCACTTTATAAATCTAATCGATTACCACGTTAGCTTAACTAAGGACAAGAATGTAAAATGGGTAGACCTAGGAGAAAAGGTTACGAGATGGGAGAAGCAGACAGAGTTAGAACTGTCAGAACACGGACTACAAAGGCAGAAGTTGAATTGGATAACTCAGACCCACCCAGCTGTACACTTGCAGTCTAGCAAGGACAGCTGATTAGCACTCCTACTGAAGGAGGAAGAGAATGCCTTACAGAATATACCAAAAACCCTTTGGTCAACAGGAAAGTCAGATGTAGGACTTATTCGTACAGTGGGGCCAGTTACTATTACACCAAAGTCAGCATTTAGACCACAAAAAAGACAGTATCCCTTAAGAAAAGATGCAGAGGTAGGAATCAAACCTATTATAGCAGCTTTACTTAAGGAAGGGGTGCTGGTGGAATCTCCTGATTCACCATGTAACATGCCCTTATTTCCTGTTAAGAAAGCAAATGGAGAATGGTGTATGGTCCAAGATTTACAAGCCGTAAATGATGCAGTAATACCAAGGGCACCTAAGGTGCCGGACCCACACACCCTATTGAATGATTTAAAACCTCAACAGAAATATTTTTCTGTGGTAGATATCAGCAATGCGTTCTTCTCGATACCGATACACCCTGACAGCCAGTATTGGTTTGCATTCACATTTCAGGGGAAAGGTATATATATATATACACGACTACCACAGGGATATTGTGAAAGTCCAACAATATTCTCACAAGAAATGGCAAGCAACTTGGCGGGATTTACCCCACAGAGAGGTAGTCAGATTTTACTTTATGTTGATGATATCCTGCTAGCGGCCCCCACCCAGCAAGATTGTAAAGAAGATACCATAGTGCTATTACAATTTTTAGCCACTGAAGGACATAAAGTAAACAAAAATTAAAACTAATTAAAAAACTAATCACCTTGGAACTCTACATCCCCGTAAAGGTAACCACCATGAAAAACTTCTCCAAAGCTAACTCTGGGCTCCTAAAAACAGAGGTGGCTAACTTCATGGCACCCATACAAATGGAGAATAGTTCCATGACTGCCAAATCACACCAATGCACTGTATGAACATGTACACAAATGCATAGATCTCGCCATACCGAATAGATCCAAGACACTCTCCTCCAAAAAAAAGGAAGCCAATCTGGTAGTCCCATGCCATAATTAAACTCTACAACATAAGGAGGAAACTGATGCAGAATAAGGTGAAGTACCAAGACTGGAAAAACTCCCTTATTAGCCTCAACAAAAAGTTGAGATCCCTCATCAAATCTTCTAAAGCTAGCGATGAAAACAGAATTGCAGCAGATAGTAAAGACAACCATAAGGCCTTCTATAGTTATGTAAAGTATCTACTGCACAATGGTACCTACTATAAAGAGCCAACAGATATTGCCAATGTCCTGGCTGACAAATTCAGTGTGAACTTTACCCCTCCCCCTCCAAAGGACCAATCACAATACCAGTAGATTGCCAGACACCCAGTATTACTGCTGCACAGGTTGAAACAGCACTGTCCAAGGCCAAGAATACAGCTTCTGTGGGACCTGACAATATCCCTGGCTGTGAACTACAGAGTGAACTGGCACCTTAACTGTGTGCCCTGTTCAATCACAGCCTCACCTCAGGCTTTGTCCCTACTGAATGGCGCACTGCTACAGTCATCCCTCTCCACAAAGGAAGAGTGACTACAGACCCTGGGAACTATCGCCCCATCAGCCTGATGAGTCTGATATGCAAAGCTATGGAATGCATCATCATGGACCTAATAAATAAGGATATTGGGAATCTCCAAACTCTGGATCCCGCACAGTTTGGTTTTGTGAAGGGTAAATCATGCCTGCTCAAGCTGGTCGACTTCTTTGAGTCAGTCACCAGACCTATGGATGAAGGCAAGGTGGTTCATACGGCCTACCTTGATCTGGCCAAGGCCTTTGATACCATTCCACACTCAGGAATCATAATAAAACTCACTAAGTTAGGCATTAACCCCTATATGACTAGGTGGGCTGTAAACTGGCTCACAAATAGAAACCACATTGTGAAAGTAGCTGACTTCAAGTCAGACTGCCGACTAGTCATGAGTGGAGTCCCACAGGGTTCAGTCCTGGGTCTTCTCCTGTTTAGTATTTACTTCTCTGTAGTCCAGGCCAACACAAAGGGACTCTGGCTGGCAAAGTTCACAGATAATTGCAAGTTGGGAGCTATTATTAACTCCCCAAGTGATGTTGACATCCTACAGAATGAACTCACTGAGACCAACGACTGGTGTCAGAATCATGGCCTTAAGCTCAATGTCAAAAAAATGTGTCATCATTCCCTTTGGGGAAAAACCTGGTTTCCAAAAATTACCACATCGATGGTAGTCCACTGAACACAGAAGGCATTATAAGAGATCTGGGAACACAGGTTGGCAGCAACCTCTCTTTTGATCACCACATTGCCACTGTGGTCAGAAAGTCCTTCTATGTGGCACATTTCATTACTAAGAGTTTTGCATTCAGGAAGAAAGAGCTCTTCCTTCATTAGGCCAGTCATCGAGTACAATGCTCCATTTGGCATGTACCTCACTAGACACCTACAACAACTGGAGAGGCCACAAAAATACCTCACAAAGAGGATACTAGGCCCTAAACACTTGTCCTATATGGACAGACTCAAAAAACTCCAACTATTCTCTGTCTCATATCGCCTACTTAGAGGCGATCTCTGCTTGACTTACAAAGCCATGTCTGACCAAGCTCTGTTAGAAATGCTGCATCTAAAGAAATACCAATCCCTTCACACCACACACTCCAGAGACCTCATCCTCATTACCACAATCAATAGAATGTACTGGAGGGATAGGTTCATAAGCCAGAGACTGCCCATGCTCTTGAAGAGACTTCCCATAGATGTCAAGCTCAGCACCTCACTGACCCTCTTCAAGAGATCTTGATGAGTGGATGGGAAAGAGAAAATTCACCCCAGGAATAACTCCAGTGGCTCTACTCGACAGAAGCACTGGGAACTGAGGTCGGGTGGCACGATGCCAGGGTAATCCTATGCCTAGGCTTGTAAAGGCCCCAGGGCTATTAGTCTAGTACATACCTATGAACCTATGAAAATAAACTGCAGCTTTGGAGAAAAACAAGTTGAATACCTAGGATATGTAATATCCAAGGAGGGTAGGACATTAGATGAGGACAGAAAAATAGCAATTTTACAAGCACCAAAACCCACTACCAAGAAGGAAATTATGTCCTTCCTGGGTACGACTAATTTTTGTCGGAGCTGAATTCCAAACTATGCCTTGGAATCTGCACAGCTGACTAACCTGATTTATAAAAAGCCTATGGCAGCACAGGATTTGTTACAATGGACACCAGAAGCAGAATCTGCTTTCTGCAAACTGAAACAGTTAATAACGTCCTCATTAGTTTTGGGATTACCAAACTATCATAAACATTTTTTCCAAACTGTAGATTGTAAGCAAGGTTATATGACATCAGTGTTAACACAGCCGCATGGGGACAAGCAACGCCCTATTGCTTACTATTCATCACAACTGGACCCAGTGGCACGGTCTTTACCTCACTGTTTACAAGCAGTAGCTGCAGCTGCAATGGCAGTACAGGCTTCGGCCTCAGTAGTTTTGTTCCACCCTCTCACATTGAGAGTGCCGCATGCAGTCGCAATTATTTTACTGCAAGAGAAGGTAGCATATCTTTCCCCTTCTAGGCATCTTTCCTGTATGACTATATTGTTGAGCCAACCTCATATGACAACTGAACAATGTACGACTTTGAACCCTTCTACCTTGCTCCCAACCCCTGCAGATGGCACACTACACAGCTGCCTGCAGGTGATTGAGCAAAAGACACTGCCTAGAAAAGATCTCACGAATGTCCCCTTGGATGATGCCGAGGTGACATACTACGTGGATGGCTCGTGCAAAAGGGGTCCTGCAGGACAGAACCTAGTAGGATATGCAGTAGTCTCTGATACTGAGATTATAGAAGCAAAACCCTTACAGCACAATTTATCTGCACAGGCAGCAGAATTGATTGCCTTAACATGGGCATGTACCTTAGCAAAGGGTAAATGTGTAAACATTTTTACTGACAGCCAGTACGCTTTCTCTACTGTACATGTCTTTGCACAACAGTGGAAAAATTGAGGAATGATAACATCTACTGGCAAACCAATCAATCATGCACAGTTTATTTTAGATCTTTTAGAATCTATTCAGTTACCTCAGAAAGTAGCTATTTGTAAATGTACAGCTCATACCAAGCAACAGGATAGGATTTCAAAAGGTAATGCGAGAGCTGATACAGCTGCAAAGCAGGCAGCTTCAGAAGTATTTCTTTTGAATGAGGAATTACAACCTTCTGAGATTTTAGATGTAGAAATGTTAAAGACAATGCAGAAACTTACTACGCAAGCTGAAAAACAAAGATGGGTAAAACGAGGAGCAATTCTCGAAAAGGGGCTGTACATCTCTAAAGAAGGGAAACCGATATTGCCATCTAATTTGTTTAGATATGCAGCTTTGTTGAGCCATGGGCAGTGCCATGTCTCAACAGGGGGGATGGTACAGCTGGTGAACTAAGTGTTTACGACATACGAATTCTTAAACTACTCTAAAAAATTTTGTTCAATGTGCCACATTTGTAATAAACATCATGCACAAGGGGGGTTAAAGCCCAAGCAAAGGAGTTTCCCTACACCACCATATCAGTTTTATACAATCTGTATGGATTTTATAGAATTGAACAAATGTGAAAATAAGAAGTATTGTCTTGTCATTGTAGATATGTTTTCCAGATGGGTGGAAGCCTTTCCGACTAAAAATCCAGATGCGGCAACCGTGGCAAAAATTCTAGTTAAAGAAATCATTCCTAGATTCGGCATTCCGGAAAGGATCTACAGTGACAACGGCACACACTTCGTAAACCAGACCATACAACAGTTAAGTAAACATTTTGGTATTTCTTTAAAAAATCATTGTGCATACCACCCAAAATCTGCAGGGCTAGTAGAGAGGCATAATGGGATTTTAAAGAGTAAGCTAAGGAAGTTAATAGTAGAAACACAGAGGAATTGGGTGTACTGTCTGCCCCTGGCACTGTTGAGCATGAGAACTGTTCCGAATGCAAAAGGATTGACTCCTTTTGAAAAACTATTTGGAAGGGCTTATTATATACCTCAGTGGAAACCTCCCATGCCCGCAGACCAGGAAGCCGACTGTACACTTGCAGAGTACATGAGAAATCTATTAAATTCTAAACATCTGTTGTAGTCAAATTCTATTTCAGATAAAGAACAAACCAGACCATCAGAAGTGGCAGTGGTCCCAGGTACCTGGATCTGGGTGAAGACAAAGAAAAAGAATTGGGCGTCACCAAAGTGGGAAAGTCCATATCAAGTGCTCCTGTCAACACCCACTGCAGTCAAGATCGCAGAGCGCGCCTCCTGGATCCACCTGACGCACTGCAAACTACTCAAAAACTTTGAACTGGACAAAAATCTTGTCACACGCCAAGAGTAAAAATGACAGAGTCCAGAAGAAACAGGAATGCAGAACAACCCTTTCCTCAGAAGTATTGCATAATCATCCTGCTAACTGTACTACTGACAATAATCTTTTTGCTGTGGCCTTTCCTTTTCCCAGCCACACAGACTGAACTGAATAAATGTGAAGTGTTACTCATAGACTGGCATCCAAACTTTAACACTTACCAGGCAATTAAACATGTGTATGCTGAGTCTTTTAATGTTTCGAATTGCTGGATTTGCACAGCTTTGCCGACAGCATACGGGGGGTTATTAATGACTACGGTCCCCCTAGAGGTCAATGAGACCTGGGAAAACTTGATTTATGATACCTCAACCATTACATCACAAGATAAAATAGCATTGCACTTGTCTGTTCCACAAAAGGGAACTGTGTGTTTTTATAAAAATTATACTGTTCAGGTGGGTTGGAGCAATTGCAATGTGACTGTTCCTTATAAATGTTACACTAAAGGTAACAATGCAGATTTTTATTGTAATACAAACTAAGATTCATTTCTTGGATTGATGCACAAAACACTTGATGAAGTAAAACATAATTCTGTTCTTTATAAGCAACTGTCTATAATTGATAAAAAAAATGTTTCATGCAGGGCAAGTGTATATTCGCAGTAAGGTTACTACTAAAGTAGAGGACTGTTATTTTGTGTGTGGCAGAAAGGCATACAAATGGTTACCTGAGAATTGGTCCGGCAGTTGTTTTTTGGGTTAGCTGGTTCCGGCCATACGACACAATGCAGTTTTGCCTCGAGGAAAAATTAGAAATGTCTGAGAGGTCATCAAGAAACCTGTAAATCCAGTGGGGCAAATCGATGCACAATGGAAAAACCATCATTCTATAGGCAATGGACTGACACATATAGACTTGAGTGATAGTGTTATATCGTGGGCAGGCATATTACCAGCATATGGAGCAGTGAAATCAATCTGGGAGCTGAGAAAATTGTCTAAACTTCTCGAAGTAATGAGGAACTTTTTCCGCTCTCGAATTGGTGACTGACGAACTGAATGCCATGAGAACTGTAGTGCTTCAAAACCGCATGGCTCTCGACTTCACCCTAGCGGCGAGAGGTGGTACTTGCGCTTTAATCCAGGAAGAGTGCTGTTCGTATATTCCTGGCCATAAACACAAGATAGACAATCATCTTGAGGTAATTCAGCAAGTGTCGGCCATGACCAAACCAGGCCCAAACCCACTGATGGACTTTTTCCAGAAATGGTTTGGGGGGTGAGGTACCATCCTAATGAACATCCTGATTGCCATTTATGTAGGAATGCTCCTACTGGGAGTATGTGTTTGTTGTGGCATCCCCTGCATGAAAAGACTGATTAAAGACTTTATAGACATGTCAGTTTCTGAGACCTTATATCAAAGTGCTGAGTTTGAAGGACTATTGAAAAACTGAAATGCTTTCATCAGTTTAAACTGAATGACTCTCTTAACTACAAATCCTGAGTAGGAAGAGGTTAGGAGAAGAAAAAAACTGTTTATGTTTATTTTGAAAGTAGAATAAAAGTATTAAAAGGGGGGAAATGTCAGAAAAATATGTATTAGTATATGTATTAGTAATATGCTTAGTGCATTTAGAGCCTGAAAAGGGTTAACACATTTATTCTATTTTACACTGCATAAATCTGTACAAATTGCAGAAGCTTTCTGACCTTGTATTGTCATGAAATATGCGCAGCTAAAATCTTTGCTTATGCCTTGGAAATTTACTGAGAAGCAGATGATTTCTGCTTGTGTCAGGAAAATAATGAAAAGAACAATACCATTTGTATAAATGTTATGAAACTTAGACAAGGAGTTCCGCTTGTGCTATGAGAAAATACACAGCTGCAGAAGCTATAGATAATTAGAACAAAGACTGCTTGAAAATATAAACTGCAATCAGCATTTGCTTGTGTCTGAGCTAGAAAAGTACCTTGAAATGTAACACATGCATTAGAACTATACAATAGAAGCTTGTAACGGGTTAGTCCCCACCAAGGCCAGGTTGTTTTTCTCAAAAAGTTTCTCACAAATCTAGTCATGTCAGCAGAAAATCTGAGTAACATCTGCTGTAGAACAATACTGAAAGTTGTGCTTGATTACGTCAGCTATAGAAGGCCATGTCTTGTAAAACAGTATAAGAATAGCATACTTCCTGTTAGTAGTTAGGCAAAATCCTGTATTTGCATGTTTTTGTCTCCTTGCTGCAAGTTATTAAATGTGCCTTAACTGAACCTTACGTGTATTGGTCTTTGAAGTTTTTTCCTTTGACAAGCAGGTAGGTGGAAAAGTGGCAGTCTCTCATTTTTACTTTATTACCCTTCATTTTTATCTTTATTTTTATCAGTGCATGATTTGAAATAGTTATTGGATGTGTGTTGATGCTTTCAAGTAAATGCATATGTTCCTGTGAAATATCATTTCTATCTAGTCTAGCCTAGCTATTGTAACTTGATGAATAATATGTAGTCTTTTCTGCTACTGAATTGCCATCTTCCATACCAAATATTTTCATGCATGTCTTCTAGAAATCTACTCTCTTTTGTTATATTTTCCCCTTCAAATCCCCCGATACATCCTCACTGTTGCAAATCAAGTTCCAGTCCCCACATATAAGCAATATTCCCCTGAAAGCTGATTTCTCCCAAAATTTTCTTACACTCCATAGTAACAGTTTTTACTACAATATAAATACATGCCAGCATGATCGTTTTCCCTTGCCAACAGCCCCATTACTACTAGAAATCTAGCATTATTGTCTTTTTTCGTCTTCTATCACTAATTACTCCCCTTTTCTTTTGTCCCTGTTACTCTGCAGAATTATCCAGCTTGAAATCCTTTCTTTGTTAAATCTGGATGCTCATTTCTTTCCAAATGCATCTCCTGCAGCACTGCTATTTGCATTTTACATTTCTTTATATAATTCAGTGCTCTTTCCTTTGTCTATACCTGTATGGCCATTTACAGTACAAGATAATATGGACAGTACTGCCACTATGAGGAAAGGCTATTGTTCCCTCCTGTTACGCATGTCATTTTTTTTAAATGTCAACTTCCAGCTTTTGTGTTACATGCACATACTGTTTGGTAGGTTGATCTTTTATACCAATTGTTTCTTCTCATCTTCATTTGATCCTATGTCACATTTTCAAAACTTTTTGTTTTAATGAAAACCCTCAAACAAAAAATAAATACATTTCAGAACACCTCCATCCCCTATTAACTTAGAACAAACACAAAAAGCTATGTATGTCTTCAAAAATGAAATTTAACCTTCCAGACAGGAACAGTTTAAAAGAATCTTAATTCATTTATCTAGGTCGGTTTTGAGAATCTTCTCTCAAGCTACTGTGTACCAAAGACTGCAGCTGTAATAGTGAGGTACATATACAACCTACAAAAAGAAAATCAAATTCAAGATGTATTTGTGGAGTTTTAGTAAAATAAAAGCGAATGTTTACAATATTTTAGGTGTCAGGGTACACAGCTACATTTTAAATATTGTAAGTGGGTTACTGCAGGCACTGTGTGGAAATCTGCCAAAGCAGCCTGGCTTTGCAGAATATAGGGATACAACCCTGACTATACCCTAGGTGACCTGAGTTCAGTTAGCATACTGGATACTGAAAGGGTTAGAGAGGTAAGAGGGTCAAAGTGAATGGTGGATATCTGCTTGCCTAGCCTTTGGCTAAAAGACAGCTAGCCTGCCTTCACAGCTAGCCCCTACCAGATAAATAAGGGAACATCAGGTAAAGTGATGGAAGGCATACGGAATATGTGCTAGTCCATCCTTAGGGAATCTTCCTATAGTAGCAACATTTTCTGTCTCTCTCTCTCTCTGCTGCTCCAGGGAAGGAGTTTGGTAAGGATGAGTGGAAGCTTTCATGTGAGTGACGGCTTGCTGTTGCTCAACTCTCTGCCTTTTCAGAAAAATGAATGGGCTGATAAGCTCTCACTCTACTCAGCGAGTCAGGAAACAAATGAGCTACAGCTCTTGCCCTGACCAGGGAATGAACAGGCTAGCTCCTGCTCCTAGTGTGAGGGGCAAGCAACTTGATAGGGTGCTGAGAAAGACCTATGGCCAGTGAAAGGGGTACACTGGGGGATACAAAAAGGAACATCTGTATAAACGGATTGGATTTTGTTAAAAAATGATTTAATTCTTGAAGTTTACAAGATGCTCTTAAAACTTAGTTGAACAGAGAACTATGCTGTAATATTTGATTCCCTTCATTTAATTTCAGCTGCTGAGGTTTTATATTACTCTCTTTTTTTCTGTTTCATGACAGGACCGTGACACTGTAGGCTTAAATGTGTTGTGCAAACATCTAGATTTCCAACTTAAAACGTCATAATGTGTGTGTGTGAGTGTATACACACACACACACACACACACACACACACACACACACACACACACACATACATATAATATATACATACATACATACATACATACACACACACACACACACACACACACACACACACACACACACACACGCATACGCATATAACATACAATGCAAAGGAAGTTACTAGATGAACTCATTTGGATCTTACTGAAAAAATTTAAGAAACATTTATTAATACAGTTAATCTACACTCAACTGCCATGTATCTTTAAGTACTGTTTAAAGTTTCTTTGAAAAGCATACTATAAAAAATATTTGCAATGTAAGTCTTCAGCACTACAACCATAAAAATATTTTCAATTTACATCTTTAACACTATAAGCTGTTTGCAATTATATTTTAAAACAGACTGACAGTGTTAAAGCAACAAGTCTGAACAGGCTTGTCTTACTGCTCAGTGACGATAACTACTGGGGTGGGTCAAATCACAAAAGTGAAACAGAAAGCTTTTGACATATCTGCAGTGAAGTTATTACACAAAATTAAGGCATGCCATATCATTATTTTACAGCAGAATATTTATAATAATAATAGTTTTTCTTTCTGTGTTTACTCCAAACACACAGCTGTTACTGTGCAATATTATGAAGGGGTCTACAGTGTAGTCACCAGTCATACTGCCTATAGTTTGATAACTGCTGCATAGTTATTTTTAGCCATGAAAACAAGCTGTTCTACAAGTTTTTCTTAAAATAAAACAAAGCATTCAGGAAATGGAACCAGCTTTAACAATGCCTTGTGTGTTTTGACAATCCACAAAAAAGATTTGAACACTGGAAATCTGCAGTACTAACATGCATATTGTAAGACACAGGGTATGCTAACCAAGGGTGCACATGAACGTGCTATTAAAAGAGTCAAAGAAAAAAGCACAATAATATTTCAAGTCCATCCAATTTGGTATCCACTAAAGTCTTTTACTAAATATTCCCAAATATTTAAAGGCCACTGCCCTGTTATAATCCATCCACAATACTTACTAGGTGTTCCACTCACCCACACAACCTCTCTTCGTTTAGAGGAAACTTTTATTCTCCACTGCAGTTACCATGGAGTTTTCTTCTTCTCCTTATAATGTCACCAAAATGTAGTTAAGTGCTCAAAAAATCTTTCAGCTGTTCTCACTTCCCTCATTCTCACTTGTTTTCCCATCACACCTTATTAAGGGTCTACCGTTTTTCCTTTTCAAATCTCATAGTATTTCAAAAAGGAATTTGTCTTAGCCTTCATGATATAATAGGTTCATGGGTGATTACAAGCTAGACATAACATTTTGTGAATCCAAACTATAAGCTGCCACCACCCAGACTTTTACATTTTGAGACCCTGTCTTGTCAAGTTCAGTAAATTACTATAAAGCACACAATAACAGCTATAGTAAAAATATCTCCCAAAGAGTTAGCTGTTAGAGAAATGTTTACATGTAGAACAGGGGTGAGTTATACTACAGCACAACATGTTAGCCAATTACTATAATAAACTAATGACATCATGAACAGGTACAAGTAACTTTCACTGCTTTACTAGGTCTCAAAAACGACAACTGTCAGACACAGATGAGCAAGCAAAGCTTCTAGACTTGCTGACAACTTTCATACCTACAGCCTCAAAACAGGTTACCTGCCAGGTGAATGGAAGGCCACAAATGTCACCCTTCTTGATAAGGGTGGACAATTAACCAATCTTGGGAACCACACACCCATCAGTCTGACAAGTCTGATATGCAAAGTCATGGAATGGATTATCAGGGAAATGATCACCAAGGATAATGGCAACCTACAGACACTGGATCCAGCCCAGTTTGACTTTCTAAGCAAAGGTGTTGCCTACTCAACCTGGTAGACTTCTTCAAGAGGGTTACCAAGGCTATGGATGAGTGGAAAATGATGCATACCATCTATCCTGACCTGGGCAAGACATTTGATACAATACCCCACCCAGATATTGCTGACAGACTCAGAACTAGGCATAAATCTCTACAAAACTCAATGGATTTCTGGGTGGCTCACAGATAGGACCAAATAAGTCAGGATCAATGAGACCACCTCTACCTGGAGACTGGTCACCAGTGGAGCACCTCAGGGCTATGTGTTGGCCAGTTCATGTCTGGCACTGACTTCTCAGAAGTAAAGGCTAATGTCAAAGGCTTCTGGCTCACCAAGTTCACAGATGACCGTAAACTGGAATTTATCATAGATCCCACCCCCCCATGATACAGCAACATTCTACAAGACAGTCTAATACAAACACATGACTGGTGCCAAAGCCATATGCAAATAAATGCATTATAGTGCCCTTTGGGAAATCGTCCACCCAAGCTAATTACTCCATTGATAAAACATGTCTAAGAGCTGACTCGATAGTTAGGGATCTGGGAACATATGCAGACAGTAATATGGCCAACACATAGCCAAGGTAGTAAAAAAAAAAAATTCTATGTCACCCAACTCATAAGCAAGGGAGTGGCATTGAGGTCCAAGGAAGTTACAATGCCATTCTACTTAGCCCTTAGCAGACTCATCATTTTTTTAAACAAAAAACATCTTTATTAAACCATCACTTACATAGGTAATCATACATATACATAAATAAAAACAAACCACAACGACACAATACTAGTTGCAAGGATTTTATATCACAAGCCATACTGATACACTCCCAGTTGCAAACATCACTTATAACCTACCCAATTTTTCTCACTCAAATATCACATAGCTCATTTAAGTCCTGCCACCTTTTAAACCTCATTCCTCCCTTGTATGTATTGTTCCCACAGTTCCCATTTTTTTCTTTGTAGTTTGCTCCTACTCCTTTCTAAAGATCTCAATTCCAGTTGTTTTACCTCTGTTACTATATTCATTACTTCCAGTATAGTTGGTTTAGATTTTGATTTCCATTTTCTAGTAACTGTTTTTTTTTTGGCAGACACCATTATTAAACACAGCAAGACCTTACCACGTCTAGGAAATTCCAAATCTGTATCATAGCTCAGAAAAATCATCTCCCTCGTCAGACCAAGCTGCCCACTCAGCATCTCTGATAGTGCATCGTACAGGGAATTCTTAAAGTCCAACTCACCACACTCCCAGAAAATATGTGCCCAATTACCACTTTCTTCCCTTTCACACCTCCAACATTTGATGTCTGCCTGAGGAAAAACTCTCTGCAGTCTAACTGGGGTATAACAATATCTATGTAAACATTTCCAGGCAACAATTCTAAATCTTTTAGATTTTGTTGCATATTTGGGAGACATACATATATCCTCCCATTGTTTTTTGTCAATTGTCTATCCAACTTCTCTTCCAAATCATTTCTAACCGCCTCTGATTGATTCTTATAGTTATCATGCAATATTTTATATGCTCTACTGTTTATTCATTTTTTAATGGCAGCTTATGTTCTAGATTCTAGTTTAACAGAGCAATCACTGAGTACAATGCTCCTTTTGTTATGTACCTAACCAGGCACGTGGCAGCAGTTGGAACGCCTCAACAGTTCCTCACCAGGAGAATCCAGGGTATGAATACCCTGTCCTACATAGATCATCTTAAGGCCCTAACCCTTTACTCTGTTTCCTACAGGTTACTCAGAGTTGATCTATGACTAGCATATAAGGCATCATTAGATGCAGCGCTGATGGATCTTTTGCACAACCACAAACAACATAGCACCAGACACACTAGATCCAAGGACCTGAAGTTTGCCTGCGACATAAACAGAGCATGCTGGAGAGACTAATGTGTGTCTCAAAGAATCCCCAACACTAAGGAATAAGCTCCCCATTCTGACCCTATTCAAAAGTAACCTTGATCATTGGATGGGAAACTGCAAATTCACCCCCAAGTCTAGCCCCATGTCTCTGATGGGCAGAGGTCAACAGTAAGAATTAATCCCAAACTAATATTCCTCTCCTCTCACATAACCCTTTACTATTTTTTTACGAACATACCCTTCTTTATAGATGTCCAAGGATCTCGAAGACAAAACTGGGTTGGGTTGCACAGCTAGGCTTGTAAAGACCCTGGTGGTTGCTAGCCTAGTATAAACTTATGAACCTATAAAAATGTGGTGGATGCTCTGAAAATTTCAAGGATGACATCACTGGGCACATAAGAAAAACTGCTGTGCGACAATTTTGTACTGTAAACAAATGTTAATGGACCATGAAAGATTTTTTTACCATTTTACAGAAAGCACAGAGAAGTATAATAAAGTCAAAAAGAAGCACTGGCACTACTTCAGGGACTGTATATGAAGCCAGTAACTCTCAGCACTATCTCTACTACAAAATGGAGGAAAATAGTTTATTATGTCTAGGTTGTGTCATATTACAAAAGTCTTAAACTGCACTGTGCGAAGAGGATGAAGAGCTTGAAAGAGAAAAAAGCACATCAGCATAACAGGGTCTCTGTGACATATATTTTTAGGTATAATAAATTAAAACTATTTATTTATCTTCATTGACTAGGAAAGTCCGGCTGGGCAAAGCCCATTTTGGGCAGAGGCCTGGAGAGAAAAACACCAGCAGATATATTTAAGATACTAATGACAAAACAATTCTTTTACAAAGATACATTACACAGACAGTTCTTAAGATATCTAGATACAAGCAAATAATTGTTCTGAAGTGACACTATCATCATAGGTTCATAGGCTGGTACTAGGCTATTGGCCCTAAGGCCTATGCAAGCCTAGCCATAACAATTCCCTGGAAATTTTTTCCCACAATATTTACTTCTCTGGGCCCCTGTCTAGCAGGGCGACTGACATGATCCTCAAGGTGAATTTCCTATCCCCCATCCAATCATCAATGTTCCTTTTGAAGAGAGCCAATGAGGTGCTCTGCTTGATATGTATGGGCTGTCTATTCCAGAGTATGGGGAGTCTCTGGGTCAGGAACCTATCCCTCCAGCATGTTTTGTTCATTGTGATGATAAGGTTTAGATCCCTGGAGCGTGTGGCTCTGAGGGAATGGGATTTCTTTAAGTGCAGCATGTCCAACAGCTAAGCGTTTGACATGGCCTTCTATGTTAAGCAGAGATCGCCTCTGAGTAGACGATATGCCACAGAGTATAGCTGGAGTTTTTTTTAGACGGTCAGCATATGGCATCTGCTTTAGCCCTGTGATTCTTTTAGTGAGGTATTTCTGTGGCCTTTCCAGCTGTTGCAGATGTCTTGTGAGGTACATACCAAATGGGGCATTATACTCTATAATGGGTCTAATGAGGGATGAGTACAGTGGGACAATGACCTCCTTTTTTCTGGATGAAAAGCCCTTAATGATGAGGTGTGCCACGTAGAAGGATTTCCTGACTGTTGTGGAGATGTGGTTATCGAAAGTGAGACCACTGTCCACTTGTGTCCCTAAGTCTCTCATCACACTTTCGATGTTTAGTGTCCTGACACCCATGTGGTAGTTCATGGGTACATGTTTTTTTCCAAAGGGGATGACTATACATTTCTTGGCATTAAGATTGAGCCCATGGCTCTGGCACCAGGCATCTGTTTCTGTAAGGCCCTTTTGTAGAATATCCACATCATTTGGGGATTCAATAATGGCTCCCAGTTTGTAGTCATCTGCAAACTTTGTTAGCCAGAGTCCTTACTGTTGGCCTGTACTTCAGAGAAGTAGATGCCAAACAAGAGTGGTCCCAGGACTGAACCCTGAGGTACTCCACTTGTCACTTGTCTGGAGCTGGATTTGGAGTCGGCTACTTTTACAGTCTAGGTTCTGTCAGTAAGCCAGTTGGCAACCCATCGAGTGACGTAGGGATTTATGCCCAGCTTAGTAAGTTTATCTATGATTCCAGAGTGGGGGATGGTGTCGAAGGCCTTGGCAAGGTCCAGATAGGCTGTGTGGACCTCCTTACCCTCGTCCACAGCTCTGGAGACTGATTCGAAGAAGTCAATCAGATGCAGGAGACAAGATCGGCCCTTCACAAACCCAAACTGGGTGGGGTCCAGTGTCTGGAGGTTGCCAATGTCTTTGTTTATAATTTCCATGATAATGCGTTCCATGATCTTGCAGATCAGGCTTGTCAAACTGATGAGACGGTAGTTACCGGGATCCAAGGTGGATCCTCCCCTTGTGGAGTGGGATAACTGTAGCTGTGCGCCACTCAGTGGGCATGAAGCCTGAGGTGAGGCTATGATTAAACATGACACTTGGGTGGGGTGCCAGTTCATTTTGTAGTTCATGTAGTACACAGCCTGGGATTTCATCTGGTCCCATGAATGCTGTATTCTTAGTTTTGGAGAGTTCTGTTTCTACCTGTGTGGCTGTGATATCGTAATTTGGCAATCTTTTGGTATTGAGATGGGCCCTTTAGGGGGTGAGAGGGGAGTGAAGTTGGCACTAAATCGATCTGCCAGGATATTGGCAATATCCTTGGGATCAGTATATTTAATGCCATTCTGTTGTAGCTCAGAGCAGATCTGAGCATTGCCATTTAGATTATTGACATAACTATAGAATGCCTTGTGGTTGTCGTTGGAATCTTTGGCAATTTTATTTCATAACTAGCTTTTGAGAATTTTACAAGGGATCTCAGCTTCTTACTGAGGCTGGTGAGGGAGTTTTTTGCATCCTGGGATTTTCCTCTTTTCTGCAACAGTTTCTTCCTTCTGTTGTATAGTTTGTTTATAGCAGGGGACCACCAGATTGGCTTCCTTTTTTTGGAGAAGAGCATCTTGGTTCTATTTGGGATGGCACGATTCATGCACAAGTGGATGTGCTCGTACAGTGCCTTAGTGTAGGATTCTGCAGTCGAACTTCCAGATCCTGTCTGCGTGGGTGTTGTGAAGTTTGTCACTTCTGACTTCAGTAGCATGAAGTTGGCTTTGAAGAAGTTTTTTAAGGAGGTTTCCTTACTGGGGGGTGGGGGTGGGATGTGGATGTCAAGGGTGATTTGCTTATGGTCAGATCTGACCAATGAGGGGGTGGACCACTGGTGTGGAGCATCTATCTCCCATGTTGGTAATGACCAGGTCTAGGATATTTGAGCCCCTGGTGGGACAATGGATTAGCTTGATCTAGGGCGTTGGAATTTATGAATTCCAAGAACCGTTGGGAAAAGGAGTTGGTACCCGAGTAGTTTTCCCAATTAATGGCAGGGTAGTTGAAATCACCTAGTATTAGGGTGTTTGATTGTATCTTAATATTTTCCAGTATGTTTAGGAAGGTGTAGTGAGAATCCTGGGGTATGGTGGGGGATCTGTAGCAAGCTGCAATTTGGATTGCAGTCTTACCTATTGTTAGTTGCACCTGGAGAATTTCAGATGCATTGTGTTGGGCAACTAGCCTGGAGGTGTGAATATCCTTGGTGAATATGGACACTACTCCACCTTTAGTGTTTCGGTCTTGATTTTGTGGCCGAAAAGTGTGGTAAGAATTGTAGCCTGGTATTGCAGGGGAGCTCTCTGGAGCCTTGAACCAGGTCTCAGTCACTACACAGATATCGATGTTCTCCATTTTTAGGAGTGCCTCGAGAGAGTGCATTTTGAGGTTTAGACTTCTAGCATTGAGTAGCATTACCTTCAGATTTTGCATGCTTGTATCTGTTACAGTGGTGGTTTATCCTTTGAACCTTGCCTAAAAAAGGCACTATAGGGGTGGCAAGAGCTTTAGCCAGTAACCTGAATCCCAGGGGTGACAGGTGCAGACCATCTCTGGCAAAGCATCGTGGTTTGTCGATCATGTCTTCCCAGGCAGACAAATACTGGATACCCTTTGAGTGACACCAGAAGCTTAGCCAATTGTTGAAGTCAATCATTTTGTCCTTATACTGTGGTATCATTCTGGGCGAAGGCAGGATGCTACTCAGGGCTAGGGTCATACCTGCCTTGGTCACATGGTCCAAGAGCTCTTCCATGTCTCTTTTCATGTAGTCCAGGGAGGTACGTCTCAAGTCATTTACTCCAGCATGGACAATGACAGAGTCGTATTTGTACTTGCTGTGGAGTGACTTGAGTGTATGTGCTATGTGGTGGATCCTGGCACCCGACAGGCAGCTGACTGTAATTTTCTCCTTGTTCAGCCTGATGCGTGGGACATCAGTGTGCCTGACTATAGAGTCACCTATGACTAAAGTGTTGGGTACATTGTCTTGCCTTAGAGGCTGTTGTTGGGTGGCACACTGGTGTTGTGAGCTGTGTGTCACTTTGCTTGTGACTGGTGTCTGTTTGCGTTTCGGCTTCGGAGGTCCTTGTTGCTGGGGCAGGTTAATGTTAAGGGCCTCCGCATATGTGGGTTTAGTGTTGCTATGTGTGGGAGTTGATGGTGTGGGTTTTGAAGGGCTATGAGTTGCTAGAGGTGTAATGCAGGTGTTAGCCTTCTCCTCTTGACTGTCTAGCACAGTCTTGACTGGAGAGAGCTTTGCTTCCAGTTTGGCTATGCAAGTGCATCTCTCGCAGGTTGTAGTGTTGGGTGGTAGGAGGAGAGGATTGTCTGTGTACATGAGGCAGTTGCCACATTGCCCCAGTATGCCCAGATTCACCAGGTGGACAGGAGAAACCACCAGAAGCTGACCCTTGGACATGCCTGTTTAGGTGCTTTTTTGTAAGGTTTAAGAGCTGTTTTCCCTTACCTTTGCCAGGTACTTTGCAATTGTAGGCCGTTTAGTGCCTATGATTAATTTCTCCTTATTGACAAGGAGAGCTGAGTGCTTGTATCAGTTTCAGGCTTCCTAGTGCTTTACAGCAGGTTCTAGAGCAAGTGCTAGTCACAGGGGTTCAGATTTCAGTGCTACTACTGAGAAACCAGATAGTTTTAAGGGAAATTTTGAAGAGCAGACTTTCTGGCACCTGGAATATTCTTTCAGCTGTTCCCGTTAGGGGTCGCCACAGCGGATCTTCTGTTTCCATTTCTTCCTGTTTTCTGTATCATGCTCTTTCACACCAACTGCCTGGATGTCCTCTCTCACCACATCCATAAACCTTATCTTAGGCCTTCCTCTTTTCCTCTTACCTGGCAGCTCCATCCTTAGCATCCTTTTCCCAGTATAGAAAGCATCCCTCCTCAGCACATTTCCAAACCAACGCAATCTCGCCTCTCTTGCTTTGTCTCCAAACTGTCCAACCTGAGCTGACCCTTTAATATACTGATTCCTAATCCTGTCCATCCTAGTCACACTCTGTGCAAATCTTAACATCTTTAACTCTGCCACATCCAGCTCTGACTCCTGCCTTTTCGTCAATGCCACTATCTCCAACCCATATAACATAGCTGGTCCCACTACCCTCTTGCAGACCTTCCCTTTCACTCTTACTGGTACCTGTCTGTCACAAATCACTCCTGACACTCTTCTCCACCCATTCCACCCTGCCTGTACTCTCTTCTTCACCTCTCTTCCACACTCATCATTACTCTGAACTGTTGATCCCAAGTACTTAAACTCATCCACCTTTACCAACTCTTCTCCCTGCATCCTCACCATTCCTCTACCCTCCCTCACATTTACACTCATATATTCTGTTTTAGCCCTGCTGACCTTCATTCCTCTCCTCTCTAAAGCATATCTCCACCTCTCCAGGGTCTCCTGACCTGGTCCCTACTCTCACTACATATCACAATGTCATCTGCAAACATCATAGCCCAAGGGGCCTCCTGACTGATCTCATCTGTCAACCTGTCCATCACTACTGCAAATAAAACAGGCATTTCTTCTGTGGTAAAACATTTAGTATGCAAACAGTTCATGTTCAACATATGTGACAAGCAGACATTATATATGACATGGATAAGGAGTATGAAACATTAGTCAGTAGTTAGATAACAGTTAAAGTTAGGATGAGGAGAAAGACATTGAATACCTGTTGAGTCAATGATAGTGGGGGGTAAGAATACTAGGGTGCATGCTGACATAGAATAAGGTCATAAGACAGGGAGAAGACTATATGAAGTTCTGGATGAAGTGAGAAGGTCAGAAAGAAACTGAAATGCAAATTGGGATTAAGGTAGGAAGGTAACTGAATATGCATGGTAGAAAACTGAGGAAGAAGGGGGTCAAAGTTATTAAAGGGATATTGGGTATGAACTGACAAAGGAAATTTATACAGGTGAGGAGCATGTGAGCCAAGACGTGTGGTTTATGTGTTGTTTTAGTTAAGAACTTTAAGGCAGAAAGTTTCAAAGTCTATTTTAGGTACATTGGGATGACATTTCCAGAAGTTAGATATGTAACAGGAGTACATACAGTGAGCCACCTGCTGAGTTATTAGACTGGTGTCATTATTAAGAGTTTATTGATTGAGCAAATGTTTCTACCTGGACAGTAGTGCTGCAGGATATCTTTTAGTGATGGACTTTTTTATGGTGCATGTGTAAGACTGCATGCAGTAATAAGTTGTGAGCATGTTAAATAGTTGGGTTGCTAGAGCCAGCTTACTTGTTTCATGGCTCTGCAATGATGAGTCCTGTATGTTAGGTTGGCAGCAAAATTTGGCAAATTAATTGGAACAGGTGGAGAGTTTAGCCTGAAGTGAGTGTAGTATTTAGGTATGTAAGAACAGGTGTGTCATATAGCACAGATGTAAGAAGGTAGGTAGATGCTAGTGTTTCTCTTGCATCGTCTGTTAGGTAGTGTTGGTTCTACAGAGGAAGCAGAGTTTCTAGTGTGTTTCTTTTAGTGATTTGCAACATGTGTTGGACAAATTTGAAGTTATGGTCAATTAGGACACCCAGAAGTTTTGTCTGCATTACAATTTCACTTTTTGTGCTGTTGGATGAGGTCACATAAATAAAAATAACATAATAGAAATACGGTGAGTGTTTCTAGTACAACAGCATTACAAAGAACATCGAGATAAGATAAAATGCACATTTTTCCAGTTGCAGGGTAGTGGTTTCCTTTAATTTGACAATTCATTACCCTGGATTTTTATCTTATTTGTTATTGGTACATGATCTGAAATAGTTATTGGATGTGTGTCAAAGTTCTCAATTAAATGCACATGTTTCTGTGAATATTGCTGTCTAGGCTAACCCAGTTATTGTACCTTGGGGAATAATATGTAAATTCTCTCAGAGTTCCTACTTCTGAAACCACATATTTCATGCCAAATATTTTAATAAATTTGTTCAGAAATATATTCCCTTTTGCTATAATTTCTCTTCTAGGTCCCCAGATATATCCTCATTCTTGCAGATCAAATTCCAGTCCCCACCTATAAGTAATATTCCCTGCTGAAAGCTAATCATTTCTCCCAAATTTTTTAAGCTGCATAAAGAATAGTTGAGCAAAATCTTATCATAACCATAGATGTTCTTCTCTTCCATGTTGCAGTATTCTGCACGCCTGGGTTTCCTCCTCTTGCTACTTGAACGTCCTTCCAGTATTCAAAAACCTGCAGTTACTGCTAGGTGCATGGGACGTCTGATGTGGCTAGAGGTACATGGACCATAAAAGTGATGTCTGCACGCACCAGACCTCAAAACTGAGCACCCCAGCTGGAAACCAGTCCCAGGCCAAACTCTGCAACTTCAGTGCTGTATAAAAAGAGCCATAAACTGAACAGGCAGGGAAGAAGGAAGGGAAGGAATACTGCAACATGGAAGAGGACATCTATGGCTATGGTAAGATTTTACACAACTATTCTATGTCCTTCTATTCGCATGTTGCAGTACTCTGCACTCTTGGGTGAGTGCCAAAGCTCACTGTGAGGTAGAGGGTGGTGGCTTGGAAGAATTCTCCAAAAATCCATGGAGGATTGCCTTGGCAAATCCAGCGCTTGATCTAGAAGTTTGGTCTAATTTGTAATGCTTGGTGAATGTGTCGACAGATGTCCATGTAGCAGCCTCAAAAATGGTATCATTGTCTAATCCTTTAAATAAGGCTCCAGACGAAGTGGAGTGTGCTTTAACCTTGGACCCTAAGGATTTCCCATGGTGTGCACAGCAGAAAGTAATTGCCTTTGAAATCCAGGTTGAAACTGTCTGCTTTGTTACACCGTTCCCCAGGGCCCTGGGTGGAAGGAGACAAATATCTGGTCAGATATTCTGATAGACTTAGTCTTGTCTAAGCAGAACCTGAGCTGTCTGTGCACATCAAGGGAATGTAAGACTCTCTCACTGTCACTCTGAGGATGGGCTAACAAGCTGGGGACGTGAAAAGCTTGGTTTAAGGAAAGCTCATTGACCACCTTAGGCATGAAGGAAGGAAGGAAGGATTGGTCCTAAGGGTTACCCTGTCTTTGTGGAAGATGAGGAAAGGGGGAAAGACCATGAGAGCTTGTAACTCAGACACTCTTCTAGCCAATGCCAAAGCCACTAGGAGGACTGCTTTCCAAGTGCAGTGTTCCAGAAAAGCCTTGGAGGCCAGTTCAAAAGTGGGTACAGTGAACTTCTCCGAGACATAACTCAGGTCCCAGGGAGGGGGAAAAGGTTTTCTGTGGGGCCTGAGGTACAGCACTCCCTTTAGGAACAACTTTGCAGGAAATCTGAAAGCCAAAGAGGGTTCTAGAGGCAGACAAGCTGAAATGGCAGCCAGGTGAGCCTTAAAAGAGGACTACGCTAACCCTGTCGGCAGAAGTTCACACAGGCAGAACAGTACCAAAAGGACATCACCCTAAAAGGGGTCCAACTGTCTTTGATGACACCATATAGAGAATCTTTTCCATTTAGATATATAAGATCGCCTACTATTAGTTTTCCTGTCCTCCTGCAGGACTGTGAGCACGTCCTCATTGTATAAGTGTCTGTAAGGGATCAGAATTCTATCACCCACAGGGTGAGGTGTAGAGATTGTCACTGTGGGTGGATTAGAGATCCCTTGTCCTGTGTGAGAAGGTCCACTCTGTGGGGTAACTTGTGGTAATTGCCCATTGGATAAATGTAGTAAGAGGGGGAACCAGTGCTATCCTGGCCATAAGGGGGTCATCAACAAGATTATTGGTCTGTCCTGCTGAATTTTCAGTAGGGCTTTCTGAAGAGGTGGGAAGGGGGAGGGACGCATAAAGAAACATCCCCTTCCAGGAGACTGAAAAGACATCCGTTGCCCTTGCCAGAGGGCTGGGCAGCCTGCTGTAAAAGGATGAAAGTTGTCTGCTCATGGGGAGGCAAACAGATCTATTTGAGGTGTACCCCATCTGTGGACTATGCCAAGAACACACTCCTGTGGTGCATCCATTCATGGGACTGTGACATGGACCTGCTTAAGGTGTCTGCTTGAGAATTCTGTTCTGAAGGGAAGTACACTGCTTGAAGTGTGACTCCGTGTTTTATGGCCAGCTCCCACACTAGAAGAGTTAGTCTGCATAGCAAATATGACTTTGTTCCCCCCTGCTTGTTGACACACCACAGAGCTGCGATGTTGTCTGTGAACAGTTTTAATGTGCCTTGTTTCAGCGTAGGCTGAAAGTCCTTCAGGGCCAAAAGTATTGCTCTCATCTCTCTGACATTGATATGCTCCTGTTTAGAGGAGTCTGGCCAAGTATCCTGGACTCTTAAGGAGCCCATGTTTGCTCCCCACGCCAGGTCTGAGGTATCCGTGTACATTTCCTGCACTGGCAGGGGGACTTGGAAGAGGTAGGCCTGGGATGTAGCTCACCTGATTTAGCCACCACTGAATCTCTTTCCTGAAGCAAGATAAGAAGGGGATCTTCAATTCCAGAGGATGAGAGTGTTGAGTCCATATGGATCTTAGGTACCAATGTAGCTTTCTCATATCAATGGGAACATGGGAATGGGCAATGCCATGTGGCCCAGGTGACTGAGGTACTGCCTTGGCAGTTAATTCTGTGGCCTGAAGAACAGCGAGCAGGTGCTGCCTTAAGCTTTCCATCTTTTGGGGAAATAGGAAGGCCTTCATGATATCCGTCCAGATTCTGCACCCCAAGAAGACAAGGTCTTGAGAGGGGGTCAGGTTGGACTTGGGGTAAATTATCTTGAACCCTAGTGCCTGCAGGAGCGAGAGAACTGTCTGAAGATGGAGTAGGAAGATTTCTTTGCAATCTGCCTGAATAAGCAGGTCATTAAGTAAGGGAACAGTTGAATCCCTTGGGTCCTGCAGAAGGCCACCACTGATGCCAGGCACTTGGTGAAGACCCTCGCTGCTGTAGAAAGACTGAAGGGCAAGGCTGAGACTTGATAATTTAAGGAGGCCACAGAGAATCGCTGGTATCACCTGAAACTGGGCCTGATGGGGATGTGAATGTAGGCATCCTTGATGTCCAGGGTGGCCATGAACCTCTGAGGTAAGAGCAGAGGGAAAATGATTTGCATGGTGAGCATCTGAAAGGTGGGCACTTTCAGAAAGCGATTTAGGTGGGAGATATCTAGGATTGGTCTCCAGGGCCCATCTTTCCTTAGGACTAGGAAGAGCCTGGAATAGAATCTTTTTCCCTTTTCTGTTGGAGGGACAGGTTGAATAGTACCCTGTGCAATGAGGCCGTCTAGAACTGGTTGAAAAAGAGGTAGCTGCTCTTGGGGGTGCTGAGGAATACTTCTCCAAGATGGAGTAGTGATCCAGGTCATAAAATAGCCTTTTTCTATTATGGATAGGAGCCACTTGTCTGTAGTGATGTTTTTCCAAACAGGGAGACATCTTGAAATTGAGGCTCTGAGTAGAAGTCTGGGCAGGCCTGCAGGGAGTAGTTTGCTTCCTAGCAGCTTTCCTAGGTCTAGAAGGAGGGGTGGGAGTAGAATGCTTCCTTATAAACAGAGTTTTTGAAGGGTAATTCCTATGGAACTTTGGAACAGGAGAAACAAACACGTGCTTAAGGTCTTGTAACTCCTTCACTTTTTGCTGCAGAGTTTTGAATAAGTCTGCTACTTTAGTCCCAAACAGAACTGAGTTGTCTAAAGGTGCATCTAAGACTTTTGCTCTAATATAATCTGGTAGAGGCTGTAGCCTTAGCCAGAAATATCTTCTAAGGACAGAGGTTGATGCAGCTGACCTTGCTGAGGCTTTTGCAGCATCATCGCTGCACTTAATGGCGTGTCTAGTGACCTGATAGGTTAGGGAAATAAGACTAGACAGTTGAGCTTTGGCAGGAGAATCTGGAATGTCAGACAATTGTTTGTTGGCTTTTTCCAAAAGAGCCAGGGCATACTTGGACATGTGGGTCTGATAATTTATTGCCTTGAATGCCAAGGTAGAAGATGTGTACACCTTCTTCCCAAGGCATTCCATGATCTTGCTATCTTTGTCAGTAGGAAGGAGGGAAGAAGATGGAAGGAGTTTTGGGAGCCTTGTCTGCTGAAACAGAGATAGTGCCTGGGTCAGCAGCAGGGCACTTAACCAAGAATATGGCTCCCTCAGGGACTTTCTAGAATCTGTAAGGCCTGCGGGGTGCAGGAGGCTGAGTGTCTGGGTTAAGAGATGCTGCACTGAATGTGTCAAGAAAAGCTAGCAGTACTGGGGGTATAGCTGAAGGGGCAGGGGAGTCCATCTGAAGGAGTTCATAGCATCTTTTCTGAACTTCTGTCATCTCAGAGGAATCCCATTTGAAATGCTCCCTCATCTTAGCAATAGTCTCCCCAAAGGTGATATCCTCAGCTGGGGAATCTGCTTCAGCAAATTCTTCCTCTGGGGAAGCATACCAACAACTAGTCACCACTCCCACAAGAGGGGACAACATACTAGACCTGATCATTACCAACATGGGGACCCTATGCTCCACACCAGAAGTATATCCCTCATTGGTAAGATCAGACCATAAATTAATTTCACTGGATGTCCACATCCCGACCCCACCCCCAGCCCAGAAAACCACAGTGAAAAACTTCTCAAAAGCGAACTTCTCACTTCTCAAAACTGAAGTGGAATCCTTCAAGGCCCCAGGGTCAGTGGAAACTACAGCCCAAACTGCAGAATCCTATATAAATGCATTCTACTGACATCTCCAGGAATGCATGGATCATGCTATCCCAAACAAAACCAAGACCCAATCATCCAAAGGCAGGCGTCCAGTCTGGTGGACCCCTGCCATAAATAAACTGTACAACAGAAGGAGGAAGCTACTACATGATAGAGCAAAATCCCTAATAGGGAAGGCATCTCTGATCAGTACTAGCAAAAATTACGATCCGTCATAAAATCCTCCAAGGCCAGCTTCGAGAGAAAAATTGCACAGGACACCAAAGACAATCATAAGGCTTTTTCAGTTATGTTAGAAACCTGGGATGCAACTCCCAGACTTGTTCTGAGTTGATTCTAAACGACAAAAAATACAATGAACCCACAGACATCGCCAATATCCTGGCAGACAGGTTCAGTGCAAACTTCTTCCCCCCCCAAAAGAGCAAGTATCTATCCCGGCAGAGGGCTGCCTCCCAAACATCTCAGATGCTCAGGTGAAGGCTGCCCTCTCCAAAGCAAAAAACACTGCTTCCATGGGACCAGATGGCATCCCAGGTTGCGTCCTACATGAACTACAAGAGGAACTAATCCCTCAAATAAAATGGCTATACAATCTCAGCCTCACTACAAGATATGTGCCCACAGAATGGCGTACAGCAACAGTGGTCCCACTCCACAAAGGTGGAGCCTCTATGGACCCTGGAAACTATCGCCCCATAAGCCTGACTAGCTTAGTCTGCAAGGCTATGGAGAGGATCATCATGGAGCTCATAAACAAAGACATTGGGGATCTACAGACACTAGATCCTACCCAGTTCGGCTTTGTCAAGGGCAGATCCTGCCTTTTGAACCTGGTTGACTTCTTTGAAACAGTCACCAAAGCCATAGATGAAGGGAAGGTAGTCCACACAGCCTATCTGGACCTTGCAAAGGCATTTGACACAATACCCCACTCGGGCATCATAGATAAGCTATCCAGCTTAAATATAAACCCCTATGTCACAAGATGGGTCGCAAACTGGCTCAAAGACAGAACCCACAGAGTGAGAGTTGCTGGAGCCATGTCAGACTCAAAACAGGTCACAAGTGGCGTCCCACAGGGTTCTGTCCTGGGACCACTCTTGTTCGGTATATACTTTTCCGAGGTACAGGCAAACGTGGGAGGACTATGGCTCACCAAGTTTGCAGACGACTGCAAACTGGGCCATAATCAACTCTCCAGCTGACACAAACATCCTTCAAAAGGTCTCACAGAGACAGATAACTGGTGCCAGCACCATGGTTTAAAGCTAAATGCCAAAAATGTATAGTCATACCCTTTGGCAAAACAATGTGCCCACAAATTACCACATAGGCGGAAACCCATTAAGTACAGAGAAAGTTATTAGGGACCCAAGTTGATAGCAATCTCTCCTTTGAAAACCACATTGCCAAAGTGGTTAGAAAGACCTTCTACATAGCCCACCTCATCACGAAGGGTTTCACATCTAGATCAAGAGAGGTAATTGTGCCGCTTTATTCATCCCTCATCAGGCCCATCATAGAATACAATGCCCCTTTTGGGATGTACCTTACCCGATACCTGCAGTAATTAGAAAGACCCCAAAAGTATCTCACCAAGTGGATCAAGGGTCTCAAACAGATGCCATATGCTGCTCGGTTAAAAAAACTCCAGCTCTACTCAGTTGCATACCGCCTACTTCGAGGCGATCTATGCCTGACATACAAAGCTATGTCAAATCCAGAATTAATGGACATGCTCCACATCAGTAAATCTAAATCCCTTAGAGCCACACACTCGAGGGACTTGAACCTCAGCACAGAAATAAACAGAACTTGCTGGAGGGACAGGTTCATAACCCAGAGGCTCCATTCGCTCTGGAACAGAATTCCAGTTCATGTGAGGCAGAGCACCTCACTGAATCTCTTCAAGAAGAATCTCGATAAGTGGATGGGGGATCGTAGGTTTGTCCCAGGGATTACTCCTGTGTCACTATTAGACAGAGGCACAGTAAACTAAACCTTAAAAAGGGCATAGTATACTCAAATCAAGGGGTGGCGTAAGCCATACAGAATCGGGCTAGGCTTATAATTGCCCCAGGGCAGATAGCCTAGTATGAACCTATGAACCTATGAAGTGGGGGATGGTAATTGGCAGACATAAAAAAGTGAATCCTCTGAGGAAGACTTGGAGAATTCCTCCATTTCCACCTGAGAAGTGTCTATCACCTGGGACCTAGGGCTCACAGGAGGAGCCGCTGAGGAGGATAAGGGAGTAGCAGGCCTTACGGCAATGACAGCCTTGAACAGACTCCGCGAAAAGACCTGGCAATCACGTTGACTTTCTGTCAGGGGAGAAGTATGCTTTCTCTTTCCCTTCTTTTTGTGAGAAGGCCTAGCGGGTGTCTGTGTCAGGTTAGGCCTGGTGTCGCTTAGTAGTGCATTACGAGAGGGATCCGTCAAGGTGGCCATTGCAAGCCAAGGTTCCCCCTCACCATCAGAAGCAGATGTCTGTGGGACCTCAAGAGGACGTGCCTTCTAACTGTGGTTCTGCGGTTTCCACATCGATACCCACTGTACCCATATCGGCGGCGACCAACTGTTTCTACAGGCCGATGTCAGCCACAGGAGGGACGTCAGGTGGTGGAGGTGTAGCTACAACTTCGGCCTAGAAGTTTTGGCCTTTTTCTTGGGCGGCTCGACAGGCTGACCGGACGGCTCCTCCATATCTAAGGCTAAGTGCTTGAGGCGCTGATTCTCCAGACATATGTTCAACGCGTGCAATCTGCTATGCAGGGTTTTTGGGATGAAGGCCTGGCAAATGTGGCAGGCTTTATGGTCGCAAGAAGGCCCTAGACAAAAGAGGCAGCGCTCGTGGGCATCTTTATGGGGAATCCGATGGCCACATTTGCTTTCCTGGATGACATGAACTCACTGAAGCATGCAGTGACCCAAAAACAAAACATCCCAATGCGGTACTTAATATTCTTGATCCAAAAATCAGTATGGCAGGAATAGCTGACTTTTGACTTACGGCACAGCAGTTCTGAGGTCTGGTACGTGGAGCCGTCACTTTTATGGTCCACATACCTCTAGCCATGTCAGACGTTCCACGCACCTAGCAGTAACTGCAAGCTTTTGAATACTAGCCAGACATTCGGGTAGCAAGAGGAGGAAACCCAAAAGTACAGAATACTGCAACATGAGAATAGAATCAGCAGTTACAGATGGAATATAAATATATGCCAGTGTAATCCTCGTCCCTTGCCAGTAGCCCCTTACTACCAGAAATCTGCCATTATCACTTTTTTTCTCTTCTATCACTACTCGAGCTCATTTAGTAATTAATATAAGAACATTTCTTTTCCTTTGTCTCACATATTCTGTACAATATCAACCTTTTTATTTTTAATCAAAGTCATATGATCAGTTCTTTCCAACTGTGTCTTCTGTAATACTGCTGTTTGCACTCTGCATTTCTTAATACAATTAAGTATTCTTCACTTTTTGTCTTTACCTGTGAAACCATTCACATCCCAAGATATATGGAAAGTGTTGCCATTATGGTAAGAAGTCATTTTTCCCACCTATTATATAAGGCAGCTTTTTTAAGTGTCTTTTTCCACTTTATGTGATACATGCACCCATTAATGTTTAGCAAGTTAATCCTTTACTCAGTGTCTTCTTATCAACACTGGAAGCTATGTCACATTTTCTAAGACTTTTTGCTTTAGTAAAAACCCTCAAACAAAAAAACAAACACACCCCCAGAACCTGTTAACTGGATACAAATGCACAACATAACTATGAACATCTTCAAATAACAAAGTTTAACCCCACTGCTAAGAACACTTGTGCAAAATAGTCCTAACTAATCTGACATTGAGGTTATATATGCTAAGACAGCCTCAGAAACCTTTGATAGTTATACTCTGCAACTCCTTATATAGCAACATTAATAAAACATTCTACTGAAATTTCAATAAACATGGTTTCCAAATCAAACAGAAGGAGAGTTACAAAATTGTTTTCAATAAGATGTTTAATTACCTATGCAACAGAAACTAGGCAGCCTCAGGATTAAGGGTTTAATAACAAAATAAAAAAATAAATATTTACCTAGATCTACAAAAAGATTGCAGAATCCTTCTTTATCTTTCACTAGTAGAAAAGATAAGTCAGTACTTTGCAGATCTGATATTTTTGTTCTTTTCAGTGTTGAGCATGTAGAAGCTTCTTTTTGAGGATGATGTTCCTTTCCAAACTTTGCAAAATCGTATGTTACAGTGGCTGCAAGGACACCGATTTCTTCAGTCATTTCCAAATGATGCATACGATTTGTCTGTAGTTTGCTGATTGCAGGTTGTAAAATACTTTTGACAAAGTTACCTCAAAATGAAAACAGACATATGACATATGAATGACACACAGCCTTGCATAAGATTATTTTTAGTACTGCAAAACATTCAGCAGCTCCATGAACATGAATTTTCTTACTAATTTTCATCCTGTAAAATGTCTATGAGGTGTCAGCTTTGCAATCATTAAAAACTTGCAATAATGTAATTCACACAAAATTAAAAGCATAAATACTCTTACCACTCAACTTCTAGAAAAAAATGGCAGCTCTGGCCTTTAAAATTTGGAGCAGAAATGAGACACGTACAATCCCATCAACAAGAAGCCGATGGCCAAAAAGGGATTCTGAATTTAAAAACAGAAAAAAATGAAAGACTCATCTGTAAGACTGTGGCAAGGAGTTTTAGATAACTCCTTTTTAAAGTTATTTATACTCAGACCTACCAAACACATTCAATTAAGCAGATACAGCACCAATCATAATTCCTTAAATGGCTCCTGGTACCTGCACTCACACTGACTCTAATGGATACCATGGACTATGCTACCTTCTTGCTAGACTTAGCGATTGGTCCATTTTTCTCACATTAGTGTGCTATTTGTCCAGTTAATTCAATGGTCCATTTTTCTAGTTGTACTGTGCCACCGGTCCCTTTAATAGGCCAGTGGCACAATGCATGGTGAGTCGGTTGACTCTGTTTTGATTTTTGATGAGCTCCTCTCTCACTGGCTCCATGCTCTACAAATGGTCCACTGAAAGGGAACAAAATGAAACCTTCAAATGACAAACTAGAGCAGCAGAACAATTATTTAGTCTCCAAGGATGGCATTGACTGTCCACAAGATTACTATAAGTATAAGCTGCAAATCATGAGAATGGATAGATGGATGGATGGATGGATTAGAAAGGACACAAACTGGTTTAACAGTGACTTCCCATATATTTGATACCATGATGAATTTAAATTAGATAAGGTCAGAGACTTCTAAATCTGCGACTTCAGATCTGGACAGGAGCTTTCCAGACATGTGTGTCAAAAATATGACTCACTTCACATGCCTATACAAGACTGATTTGAGGAAGCAGGTACTACATTTTCAAAGAAGACTCTGAAAATTTTGACAACTGTAGATCAAAGTGTATGTGCTGTGTCTTTAAGAGGCATATCAAGGACTGAACGTGCACATATAAATACCAGGCACTTGCTATGTTGCGAGTGCAGCCAGAGAGCATATATGATTGCAGTAGTTAGTTTGTATATAAGTTACTTAAGTTAAAGTCAGTAAATTTCTCCCGTGACGTGTCTGTATATAGTAAAGCTGCTTGAACAGAACCCATGAAGACTCTTCTATTGTGTCCAAAGTAGGAGAGCCACATGGTGTCAGAACCGGGACTGCAGAGAATAATATTCGGGGCCATGAGGTGCAGAGATGACAGTGAAGGTAAACTAGAAGAAACAGGCATGAAAAAGAGCCAGAATAGAATCAAAGGTAATAAGAATTCGCAGAAACTGCTTATTTTATAAAAAAAAAATAAAGCGGAGCATTACAAGGGCACAAACCACCGATTTATTAACTAAAGAAAATGTTTAAAATTAAGATAATTGACAAAACAATCAGAAAAGCAAAAAGAGCAACTAAAGAAAAGTACAATGGGCATGAAAAGAGATTAATCGAGCAAAACAAATATAATAAGGGTAAAAAAGGCACATTAAGTGTAAATAAAGCAAGGCAACTTGATGTTTTTTGGCAGAGTGCTCTGTTTTGGCATAACTACAACTTCATATTATATTAAGGGCATAACTAGAGTTATTCGAAGCATCTCAAAGTGTGTAAAAGTGTTTACAGTGTGTGTTCATTACTGTGCATGTATTCCGAAGTGTTTATATATGTGCAAAGTGCAACTATTTTGTGAAGTACAAAGTATAGCCATTTCAAAAAGTTTCTTGTGCTGGGTGTGACTATTCTCAAAGTGCCATCATTACAGAGTGCTTCTTGCACCGTAAAGAACTGCCTAGCAAGGTACCGCCATTTTGGGGAAATTTCAGTGTGCTGTGTACAGTTTATTAACAAAGTGCAATTACATAGAAATGTTACTGACTTTGAGTTCCTCCTGTCCAGTTCATTCACATTTTGTAGTTATTTGATGTGTTTCTTATACTGGCAAGAGGTGATTTCTTGTAGTACAGTAATTTCAAGAGTATTACAGTGCCTGAGAGACTTATACAAGTTTTGGCATAAATTTCTGGCACATGTGTGTGTGTGTGCATGTGTGTGTGTGTGTGCGTGTGTGTGTTCATGTTTATTTGCAAAACCCTTCACAGGTATGTGTTAATATGGCAAACGGATTTTGAAAGCCCTTACCATTTGTATTTGATCAGAATATTGCAGAAAACTGGAGAATATTTGAGCAAGAGTATGATATTTTTATACAAGCAGCTTATTCAGTTAAAGATGCAAGCACCACGTCATTCATTTTGCTAAACCTAGCTGGGTCAGAGGCCATCAAAAGAGTGTTCATTTGTGTATGCACTAGCAATATATGAGGGAGAAGGTGAAAATCATATTGTTGTACAGGCTGAATCAAGGGAAGATCCTGAGTGTCTGAAGAGCAAGTTCAGAGAAATGTGTAACTCCCAGACAAATATTACACTAGAGAGGCATTTGTTTTACACAAGAGATCAGAAACTAGGGAAAACTTCTGCAGCTTATATAATTGTCCTGAGAAACAAAGCCAAAAAGTGTTGGCTTGGTGACTTAAAAGATGAGTTAATAAAGGACAGGCTCATGTGTGGTATTAACAGTGCTGCTGTGAGAAAGATTTTTCTTCATGACAGTGATTTAACGTTGAGTAAAGCCATTGAGATTTGTCAAATCCATGAAGTGATAGAAAACACACACAAGTATGCTTACGAGTGACAAGACATAATTTCAACAGGCTCCAGAGCAAATGTAGAGAGCATGCAACACGTGCAAAACAGAAGTAGGCCTACTAAGCACATGGCAGCCACAACCCCTGCTGGCTCCTTAAGGAAACCACATAGATTTCCAGCAAGTTCTAAGACTAGTTCAGTTAAAGGAGCATGCATAGTGCAGTACAAGCATGAACTGGGAAAACCCAAGTCCAGCTTTATTGTTAACTGTCGCAATTGTGGTGCCAATCATGAGTCCAAAACAGAGAAGTGCTTACCATTTGGTCAGCAATATCACAAACGTAAAAAATTGAACCATTTTCAAAAGTTTTGCAGATCAAGTAAACCTCACACAGTTGTAAAAGAAATTTCACAATTCACACAAAAAAGCAAGTTGATCAAGTAGACTGCAATTCTGCTTTCTATGTAGATGGTGCATCAGTAATTGGTGAGAGAGTTGATGCAGTGAATTTACTGGCAAAGAGCAAAGTGTTTTGTGCAGTTCAGATCAATGGTAAATCAACAGAGCTTAGACACTGGTTTAAAGTGTAATGTTATATCAGCAGACACATTTGCTAGAGTGAGAACTAATGAACAACTCAATGTGGCCAGTAGTGCGAAACCTGTTGCTTATGGAAGTGAAGAAATTCAAACTGAAGGCTTAGTGATGCTTTCATGTTAATTGGCCAAGAACTGTTACAGCTTGTTATTCTATTTAGTTCGAAGACCAGTACAGTCTTTACTGGGTCTCAAAGACAGTTTGAGAATGAATCTGCTTTCCTTTACCAAGACATTTATCACATAAGTGCATATTCTAGTTCCAATTTTTCTGAAGCCATTTTCTCAGAGTATGTTGATGTTTTTGATGACAAGTTGGGCAAACTTCCAGTTGTGTATTTCATGAAGTTAGACCCAGAGGTCACTCCAGTAGTCAGACCAGCAAGATGAGATCCGATAGCTATGCACGATAAAGTTAAGGCTCAAATGGATAAAATAGTACAGCATAGTGTAATTTGTCCAGTTGCAGAACCAAATGATTGGGTGTCATCTATGGTAGCAGCTCACAAGATTGGCCACTGCCTGGTAAAGGCTGGCTGGCCTAGGGCTTGGAATAAGCACCTCTTTGGTTCTTTTGAGCTTTTTTTTAAATTGTTTCAAGTTTAAACCTTCTGGTACTTAAGACCTACTATTGTGAAGGTTTCTGCTATTTCACACTGAGGAGGGGCACCGACCACAACTCTGATCTGTGATATACAACAATATGTATCCTGTTCTCTTGCTTATTTTTACTTGTTATTGCTTATTCTAACCATTTATTGCACTTTTTATTGTCTGTTGCCTACTTTTTACTGCATTTTATTGCTATAAACCACTCTACTGCAATTGTCTGCCTTACAGGGCCTGTTAAATCACTTTTGTTACTGCCTCACTTTTTGTACAGCTTTTTTAGCTAGTTTCACTGTGTGAAAGGTATTAATTGAAAGTTTTCTCCATTTTTTTAAGTATCTGTTTGTTCTGATTTTCCTGCCAAGGAGTGCATCATATAACTGATTTGTTTGCAGTTAAAAGCATTCTCTAAAGTCTCCTTGTGCCTTTTTCTGTTTAAAACTTTCATTTAGTGTTTTTCTGCTGTGATAAACATTTATGTAGTGATTTCTGCCTAAAATAGTGTAGCTAGCAGCTGTAGCATAGTTCTCCATCCTCCCTCCCTGTTGTTGTCTTGTTCTTACACTTGGTGGCTTTGCAGTTGCCCCCCCCTCCACACTGTAAATTTGATCTGGGACACTCCTCCCAGTCCAGTCTCATTAGCTCAAAGGTAGGTACTAGGCTATCAGCCCTGGGGCCTATATAAGCCTAACCAAAAAGGTTCCTTGGCTTTCGCCACCCAAGAAAATTATTTTCCTGTGCCCTTGTTGAGCAGTGCCACAGAAGTGATTCCTGGGGTGAATTTTCTATTTCCTATCCAAGTTGTCAAGATTTTTCTTAAAGAGTGCCAATGAGGAGCTCATTCTACTTAATACAGAAAGAACATTTGGGAAGGCCAATCCCCTTAGTATTTTAACCTTGAATTATCTTCTGTTCCTCCTTTCTCCCTTTCTACTCTACAAAACGTATTCAGCTACTTTTACAGTATTTGTGTTTCCTCCTCCTACTCTATTACTTCATCTTGCTTTTTTGGCTAATTGTTCTCTAAAGTGTTCAACAACTGCATCTTTTCTGCTGAATTTATTACTGCTTGTTTTTTAGCCTGTTTAGCTCTCCCTGGCCTCTCTCCCTGAGAATCTGACAAATACGGATGGACAATTTCCTATGGTTTCTCCTGCCAGCCTGGTTGATATGGGCATCCTGAGACAGTGTAGCAACTGCCTCATGTATATAGACACTCATCTATTTTTACCACCTATGAACACAATTTGTGAGAGATGCAACTACTTTAAGAACCTAGAGTCTATACTCACAAGCCAGTATATCTGTCACTGAGAAAGTTATCAACACAATCACTACACCACAAACCACTCAACTACACAACAGACACCCACATATGTGGAGGTTATCAACAAAAACATACCCAAACAAAGGAGACCTCAGAGGCAAAAACACACGTGAACTCCACAACCCTCCACACCACATACCATGCACAGTCCACATACCTGTGTCTTGCAACCACAAAAGCCTAACCATAAACCCAACATATTAGTCATACGAGACTCCACTGTGAGACACACAGATGTGCCTCTCACCAGGCTGGATAAGGAGAAAAGTCACAGTTAGTTGTCTGTCAGGTGCCAGAATCTACCATATCACACACGCACTCAAGTCTCTCAACAACAGATACTGTTATGACTTTGTCATAGTCCATGTTGGGATGAATGACTTGAGAAGTACCTCCCTGGACTACATAAGAAGAGAGACATGACTGAGCTCATTGAATGTGTGTCATAGGCAGGTATGTCCCTAGCCTTAAGCAGCCTTCTACCGTCACCCAGAATGATGCCTCAATACAAACAGAAAATGACTGACTTTAACAATTGGCTTAGTCCTTGGTTTCATTCCAGGGGAATTCAGTACCTGATAGCCTAAGAAGACATGATCGACAGACCACGATGCTTTGAGAGAGATGGCCTGCATGTGTCTCACTTGGGCTTCAGACTTCTGGCAAAGGCCCTTGCCATCCTCATAGTGCCTTTTTTAGGAAAAGTCCTGAGGTCGATAAAACCAACATGAAAATTTCAACAAAACCCAAAATAAATGTCATGGCTAAACAATAGGAATCTAAACATGAAACTGCACTCACTGCAAGCATTCTTAACCCTGGAAGATGCCGACATTTGTGCAGTCACAGAAACTTGGTTCAAAGCTGCGAAGAGCACTGCAGCCTTACCTGGTTACTCATCCTATCATACATTCAGACCCCAAACCGTGGGCAGCAAAGCCAAAGGAGGTGGAGTTTCAATAGGCACACATACCTCCAGGCTGGTCAAACAGTATGATGCACAGAAGACACTCCAGGTGCAGTTAACCATTCACAAGACCCCTATTCAAATCATAGCTAGCTACAGGCCCCCAAATTTGACTCAAGATGCCCACTACAGCTATATGGACCTCTTCGAATCTATCAAGATTCAACCCTTTACACTGATCCTGGGCGCCTTTAACTACCCAAACCATATACTAGAAAAACTACTCATGACAGAATGCAAATGCCCAGACATTCTTCAATTTTATCAATGCAAATGCCTTGGAACAGCTAGTAGATACTCCCACAAGAGGTGATAATATTTTGGACTTGGTATTAGCCAACATGAGTAACCACTGCAGCACCCCTACAGTATCATCCTCCCTGTAAGACCTGACCATAAAGTGGTCACTTTTGAAGGTAGCATCTCCCTTGACCCCCCTCTATCTAGGGTCAAACAAAAAAACCTCCAAAGTTGACTACAACCTCCTGAGGGTTGGTATAAACAGCATCCTCCCCCTCTGAGTAGAACTGGCACCAATGTCCAACTCTACACCAAAGTACTATACAAGCACTTGTACAGATGCATGGAATCAGGAATACCTGATGGGAAAAAATCATCCACTGCAAGGAAGAGTAAACCTGTCTGGTGGACATCTGCAATAAAACTATATAACAAAAGGAAAAAACTGCTGTCCAGGACCAAGAAGGAGCGTGTGTCCAATTGGAAGCAATCTCTCCTTAGACTGAACAATCAAATAAGAGCACTAGTGAAATCCACTAAAGCAAACTTATAGAGTACAAATAGGCCACACCTACCAGAGACGATCATAAGACCTTCTTCACATATGTTCGCAATCTCAAAGGAAGCATCCAGATCTGTTCAGAACTGGTGGTCAAGGACACCACATACACAAATTCTGTAGATATAGCCAACCTACTGGCTGACAGATTCAGCAAACACCTCACCCCTCTGTCCCTCCACAAATAGATAAGGATATCCCCAGTACCTGCCCACCTCCCCTTATCTCTAGGGAACAGGTCACCACTGCCCTCTCAAAGGCAAAAAAATACAGCCCCCATGGGACCCAATCACATCCCAGGCTGCATCCTACATGAAGTCAAAAAAGGAAACCCAGCCACTGAGGATGCACAAGCCAGTGCATTTCTTTGTGCTGGTCACAAGCCCGGATAAATGGGGAGGGTTGCGTCAGGAAGGGCATCCGGCATAAAACCTCTGCCAAATTACTTATGCGGAGAACATTTCATATATTTCCATACCGGATCGGTCGAGGCCCGGGTTAACAACGACCACCACCAGTACTGCTAGCCAACAGGATGCTGGCGGAAATTGGGCTACTGTTGGCCGAAGGAGAAGAGGAGGGGGAAGGCATGCCCGAAGGCAGAGGAAGGTTAGGAGTGTAGTAGTGAGGGTAAGAACTTTGAATGTTGGCAGTATGACTGGTATAGGGAGAGAGCTAGCTGATATGATGGAGAAGGAAGGCTGATATATTGTGCGTGCAAGATACCAGATGGAAGGGAAGTAAAGCCAGGTGTATAGGTGGTGGGTTCAAATTGTTCTATCATGGTGTGGATGGCAGGAGAAATGGGGTAGGGGTTATCCTAAAGGAACAGCATGCCAAGAGTGTTTTGGAGGTGAAGAGAGTTTCTGATAGAGTGATGTTTATGAAGCTTGAAACTGATGGTGTAATGATGAATGTTGTTAGTGCATACGCTCCACAAGTTGGGTGTGCGATGGATGAGAAAGAAAATTTTTGGAGTGAGTTGGATGAAGTGGTGGTGAGTGTACCCAAGGGTGAGAGACTAGTGATTGGAGCGGACCTCAATGGGCATGTTGGTGAAGTGAACAGAGGGGACGACGAAGTGATGGGTAAGTATGGTGTTAAGGAGAGGAATGCAGAAGGTCAGATGATTGTGGATTTTGTGAAAAGGATGGACATGGCTGTGGTGAATACGTATTTTAAGAAGAGGGAGGAGCTTAGGGTGACGTACAAGAGTGGAGGAAGATGCACACAGGTGGATTATATCCTATGTAAGAAGGCCAGTCTGAAGGAGATTGGAGACTGTAAAGTGGTGACAGGGGAAAGTGTAGTTAAGCAGCATAGAATGGTGGTCTATAGGATGACGTTGATGATCAAGAGGAGGAGTGTGAAAGCAGTGCCAAGGATTAAATGGTGGAAGTTAAAAAGGGGTGACTGTGAGGTGGAGTACAGGGAAGAGTTAAGACAGGCACTGGGAGGCAGTGAAGAGTTACCAAATAGCTGAGTAACTACAGCAGAGCTAGTAAGGGAGACTGCTAGAAAGGTGCTTGGTTTGACATCTGGACAGAGGAAGGAGGACAAGGAGACCTGGTGGTGGAATGAGGAAGTACAGGAGAGTATACATAGGAAGAGGCTGGCGAAGAAGAAGTAGGAAAGTCAAAGAGATGAAGAAAGTAGACACGAGTATAAGGAGATGAGAAGCATGGCAAAGAGAGAGGTGGCTAAGGATAAGGCATATGGAGAGTTGTATGAGAGATTGGACACTAAAGAGGGAGAAAAGGACCTGTACCGATTGGCTAGACAGAGGGACAGAGCTGGGAAAGATGTGCAGCAGGTAAGGGTGATAAAGGATAGTGAGGGAAATGTACTCACAAGTGAGGAGAGTGTGTTGAGTAGATGGAAAGAGTACTTTGAAGGGCTGATGAATGAAGAGAATGAGAGAGAGAGAGAGAGAAGGTTGGATGATGTGGGGATAGTGAATCAGGAAGTGAAACAGATTAGCAAGGAGGAAGTAAGGACATCTATGAAGAGGATGAAGAATGGAAAGGCTGTTGGCCAAGATGACATACCAGTGGAAGCATGGAGGTGCTCAGGTGAAATGGCAGTGGAATTTCTAACCAGATTGTTTAATGAAATTTTGGAAAGTCAGAGAATGCCTGAGGAGTGGAGAAAAAGTATTTTGGTACCTATCTTTAAGAATAAGGGTGATGTGCAGAGCTGCAGTAACTACAGAGAGATAAAATTGATCAGTCACAGCTTGAAGTTATGGGAAAGAGTAGTGGAAGCTAGGTTAAGAAGGGAGGTGATGATTAGTGATCAACAGTATGGTTTCATGCCAGGAAAGAGCACTACAGATGCAATATTTGCTCCGAGAGTGTTATTGGAGAAATACAGAGAAGGTCAGAAGGAGTTGCATTGTGCCTTTGTGGACTTAGAGAAAGCATATGACAGGGTGCCTAGAGAGGGAGTTGTGGTATTGTATGAGGAAGTTGGGAGTGGCAGAGAAGTGTGTAAGAGTGATATGTACGAGGGTAGTGTGACACTGGTGAGGACTGCAGTGGGAGTGACAATTATGTTTAAGGTGGAGGTGGGATTACATCAAGGATCAGCTCTGAGCCCTTTCTTATTTGCAGTGGTGATGGAAAGGTTGACAGATGAGATCAGACAGGAGGCCCCGTGGATTATGATGTTTGCAGGTGACACTGTGATATGTAGTGAGAGTAGGGACCAGGTTGAGGAGACCCTGGAGAGGTGGAGATATGCTTTAGAGAGGAGAGGAATGAAGGTCAGCAGGGCTAAAACAGAATATGTGTGTGTAAATGTGAGGGAGGGTAGAGGAATGGTGAGGATGCAGGGAGTAGAGTTGGTAAAGGTGGATGAGTTTAAGTACTTGGGATCAACAGTTCATAGTAATGGTGAGTGTGGAAGAGAGGTGAAGAAGAGAGTACAGGCAGGGTGGAATGGATGGAGAAGAATGTCAGGAGTGATTTGTGACAGATGGGTACCAGTAAGAGTGAAAGGGAAGGTCTACAAGAGAGTAGTGAGACCAGCTATGTTATATGGGTTGGAGACGGTGGCATTAATGAAAAGGCAGGAGTCAGAGCTGGATGTGGCAGAGTTAAAGATGTTAAGATTTGCACTGGGTGTGACTAGAATGGACAGGATTAGGAATCAGTATATTAGAGGGTCAGCTCAGGTTGGACAGTTTGGAGACAAAGCAAGAGAGGCGAGATTGCGTTGGTTTGGACATGTGCTGAGGAGGGATGCTGGGTATACTGGGAAAAGGATGCAAAGGATAGAGCTACCAGGTAAGAGGAAAAGAGGAAGGCCTAAGATAAGGTTTATGGATGTGGTGAGAGAGGACATGCAAGTGGTTGGCATGAAAGAGCATGATGCAGAGGACAGGAAGAAATGAAAACAGACGATCCGCTGTGGCAACCCCTAACGGGAACAGCCGAAAGAAGATGATGACTATTTGGGAATTATCATTTGTAGCAATGTTTCCAAATTTTCCACATTTGCAATGTTTTCGCCCATACCTGTGTTTCCTAGATCTAAAGGGTGGTCTACATTTTTTCTGTTTTTTCTGGGCTGGGGACCCCTGAGTGAGCCCATACTCAGTTTCAGTAGCAGAGGATTCCTCCCCCGAGGTGCTGCTATAGTCAGTTTTAGATTTCTTTAAAATAGATCTGGGTCTCTGACTCCTAGGTCTAGCCACCCTATGATCCCCATCAGAAAAGGTAACATTCTTCTTAGTGATAAAGGGTTTGCCTTGTTCATAATTCATCAAGTCCCTTTGGAACTTATGTAGTTTTTTGCTCCTTAAATTTTTCTCCATCACTAATAGATCTTTGGATAATTTGTGGAGACATTCTTGATGTAATGTCTGATCCTCATATGCAATAATTTCCTCACAAATATGTTGGGTTTCTGTAATATTGGCCAGAAAGTACAGTTTTGTACCTACCATAAATGTAGATGTCTGAGAGGAATGCATCTGCAGTCTTTACAAATGGGTTGTCCTGTCGTCAGGCAGCCCTTATTCCAAAGTCTGGGTCTGGGTATAAAGGCATCAGCATTTTCCTCAGTGTTTCTTGCCCCAGATGCCAGGTGCCCTCTTGGATGGCTAAATTTGGATAAATGCCAACGTTTCCAAATAGTAGAGAGCAAACACATAAAATAAGCATGTATGTACATATATACAAACAAATACACCATAATAGATCAAAACCAAGCTAGCTGAAGATTGGCAAATACCCTAGGAGTACCTCAGAGGGGAAGGAGGGTGGGTAATCCTGACTGCAGATGCATTCCTCTCGGACATCTACATTTATGGTAGGTACAAAACTGTACTATGTCCTTCAAGGATGCATCTGCAGTCTTAAATGGGTAGAATACCATAGCTAAACTAGGGAGGAGGAAAAGAGAAGAGATTATGGTGTAGTTAGGATCCCTTGCAAAACAGCAGTGGCAAAACCAGCACGGGATCTAGAGTATAGAGGTAAGTTATAATGCTTGGCAAATGTATGCACGGAGGTCCAAGTAGCAGCCTCTATAATGTCCTTGGTAGCCACTCCTGTGAAAAGCTGTGGTAGTGGCTGTAGAGTGAGGCCTGATGTTCTCTGGAGTTTTCTTTCCATGGTAGGAGTAACAAAATCTAATGCAATTTCCTATCCATTTGGAGATTGTCTGTTTAGAAATTGGATTTCCTTCCTTTCCTGTTGCATATGCTACCAGAAGCTGGTCAGTTTTTCTATTGTTTTTTGTCCTGTCCAGGTAGTAGCGTAAGTGTCTGTGTACATCCAAGGTATGTAAGAGCCTTTCTCCCTGTCCTGTGGGTTGGGGAAGAATGTAGGAAGGTGGATAGCCTGATTTAAAGACACTCTGGATACCACCTTAGGCATAAATGTAGGATTTGTTCTCATGGACACTCTATCTTGATGGAAGATTAGGAAGGGTTGCACTGCCATTAATGCCTGTAGTTCAGAGACCCTTCTTGCTGAAGTTATTGCCAGTAGGAAAGCAGTCTTCCAGGATAAGTATTGTAATTCTGCTGTTGCTGCTGGTTCGAAAGGAGGAAGAGTCAGTTTTTCTAACACAAAGTTCAAGTCCCATGCTGGCAATGGAGGTTTCCTGGGAGGTTTCACATTTTAATTCCTCTCAGAAACTGTCTGAGCAGAGGATGCGAGAAGACAGGAGGATCCAAGCTGTACTCTGCTGAAATAGCTGATGCATGTATCTTGATGGAAGAGTAGGACAGGCCTGAATGGAAGAGCTCCGCCAAATACTCCAGGATGTTGGCTATGTTCACCAGTGTCACCTCTTGCCCTTTGGCAGTACTCCAGATGAGATATCTTTTCCATTTTGCTGCATAATTCTTTCTTGTTGAAGGTCTACGAGCCTCCAGGATAATGTCTTTAACCCTCTGGGATAAATTTGGGTTAATTGCTGTTATGTAATGTTCCAGGCAGTTAGCTGCAGAGTTTTTAGGTTTGGATGCAGGATGTTGTAGCTGTTCTGTGTTAGCAGTAATGGGATCAGGGGCAGTGTCCATATTTGTTCCCGGGACATGCTCCTCAGCAGTGGATACCAATGTTGTCTTGGCCAGTCTGGGGCTATCAGAATGATCCTCGGATCCTCTTTGATTTTCAGAAGCACCTTGTGCATCAAAGGAAGTGGAGGGAAGGCGATGCTGTCAGGCTTTCCAACTGAAAGATAGAGTCCACCTTCCAAGCAAGTGGGTGGTAAGTCCTTGTGCAGAATTTCTTCAACTGATGATTGAATGGGGATGCAAACAAGTCTATTTGTGGTAATCCCCATTCTCTTGTGATGGTTTTGAAGATGTCGGATGCAGCATCCATTCGCATCTGTTGTAGTTCTGCTTAATATGTCTGCTAGAATGTTTTCCTTCCTGGTACATAAATTGCCTGTAACTGAATGTTGTAGCTCAGAGCCACATCCCATAGGTCCAGTGCCAGCCGGCATAGAGGGTATGAGTGTGTGCCTCCCTGTTTGTTGATGTACCACATAACTGTGGTGTTGTCTGTCCTTATCATCAACTGGCCTTCTTGGAGAAATGGTCTGAATGCCTGGATTGCCAATTTCACTGCCATCATTTCTTTTAGATTTATGTGCAGATGTAGCTGGTCTTGAGTCCATAGGCCTTGAATGCACTTGTCCATCATGTGTGCCCCCCAGCCGAGGTCTGAGGCATCTGTTGTGATGGTTTGTCTTGGTTGACTTTTGCAGAAGGGTAATCCTGTGTTTGAATGGCAGGCCTGAGCCCACCATAGGAACTCTTGCTTCAGGCATGGGATCATTGGAAATTTGGTTTCTAGGCTGTGCTGGTGCTGGGACCACAAATTCTTTAGGTACCACTGCAGCTTTCTCATATGCAGCCTGGCATGAGGGACCAGTATTATGCAGGATGCCATGAAGCCTAGAGCTTGTAGCACTTTTCTTGCAGTTAAATGGTTCTGCTTTGTTAATGCCAAGAAGTAGAGAGGAAGTTGCTCTTTCTTTTCTGTAGTTAGAAATGCCATTTGTTTTGATGTGTCCAGTTCTGCACCCAGAAAGGTTATTCTTTGGGATGGAATCAGCCTTGACTTTTGTATTGACTGTATATCCCAGGGCTTGCAGCAGGTAGATGACTCTTTGTAAGTCTTCTGATAGTTTGTTTTGTTGTCCGCTTGTATCAGGCAGTCGTCCAGGTAGGGATAGATTTGAATCCCTGAAGTCTGCAATGAGCGATTACTGATGCCAGGCATTTCGTGAACACTCTGGGCGCAGTAGATAAGCCAAAGGGCAATGCTGAGAATTGATAATGCTCTGATCCTGCAAGAAATCTGAGGTATCTTCTGCAAATTGGTCTTATGGGGACGTGCAGGTATGTCTCCTTGAGATCTAGAGTTACCAGCCAAGACTCCTTGCCCAGCATGGGAAGAAGCTGCTGTAGGGTCAGCATTTTGAATTTTGGAACAATGAGGAATGTGTTTAAAGCGGACAGATCTAGAATAGGCCTTCATTTGTTTTCTTTTCTTGGTACCAGGAAGAGTCTGGAGTAAAATCCCTTTCCTTGCTCCATAGATGGTACCTTCTCCACAGCTCTCATTTCTAATAATTGAGATATTTGTTTTAGAGCTTCTGTCCTTTGAGTAGGTGGTAGATTCGGCATTCCTCTCTTTCCTGGTAGAGTATGGAAGTGGAATCTGTAACCTTGGTCTATAGTTTGCAAAATCCATTTTTCTCTTGTAATGCAGTGCTATTTTTTTGAAAATAACGTTAGCTTTCCGCCTAAAGGTGCTTCTAGTTGTTCCCTGGTGCCACCGCCAAGTCACTGTGATTGAGTTGTTGTAGTGGTGGTGGCTGTATCCGTGCCTGGTTGTTACCCTGCCACTGGCCCCTGGATTGGTTTCTGCCTCTAGCTATTCCTGCCTCTTTGTGCCTTAGAGGAGTCTGGAAAGGACCAATTCTTGGAGGCCAGTTCGCTAAACCTTGGAGGTTGAACTTGCAAGAAATCTTTCACTGTTTGCACAGATTTTGCTTTCTTCCATCTTTTTAGTACCTGCTGTGCAGGAGAACCAAATAAATTGACCTTGTCCATAGGTGCATCCAAAAGCTTAGATTTGACATGGTCTGGTAATGCCTGTTCTTTCAACTATGCATGCCTCCTGATAACTGTGCCAGTCATGGCTGATCTAAAGGAAGCCTCCAGTGCATCATAGCCACATTTTAAAGAATGGTTACTAACCTGCTGTATGTTATGTACCATTTCTTGAACATACTTTTATCTAAAGATTCTTCAGAGGACAGCTTTTTAGTCAACTGGTCAAGCATAAACTCTTGATATTGAATCATATGAAATTGGCAGTTCAAAGCTCTAGCTGACAAAGTAGCAGAGGTGTAAACTTTTACCCCATCTCTAAGGACCTGGATCCTTTCAGAGGGAGGGGTTTTAGAGGAAGTAGCTGCTACAGCTTTTGGATCCTGGGAGATAGTCTCTGGATCTGCAAAAGGAGCCTTATATAAGTGGTGATGAGTGTCCGGGACCCTGTAGTACCTATCGGGCTTAGCAGGAGCCGGAGGTAAAGTATCAGGAGCAGTGCAAGCATCATTAAATGCATCATCAACAACAGAAAGAACTGGAGGTATAGCTAAAGGCCTATGCTGTGGCAAATGTAGAAAGGTCCTAAGCCTTTTCTAGAGTCTCACTGAAATTGTTCCCTCATAGCATGCAAAGTTTCCCAAAGGAAAATTCCTCAGGAGGAGAGGCTGAAGGGATGGACTCCTCAGCATCAGAGTCTTGGAGAATAAGAAGCCTCAGGAGGGTCTGTATGTTCTGAGTCATCAGAGGAATCATCTGCGGATACTGGCTCAGGGGCTCTGCTCTAGGCCTCTTTTCTGGAGGAGGAGAGAGGCTCTATCTGGATGAGGCTGGGCTCCACAATTAAAGAGATGAGATCCTCAGCCAAAGAAAGCATATGGGAACTGGTGCTGGGCCTGTGAGAGGGGCTTGGCAGGCACAGGTTTTGATGCTTTGGCTGCTTTAGCCCTGGCAAAGGCCTTAATAGACATAGCTGGAGGAGGCCTAGCAGCTCCACGTGGGGTAGAAATATCCAGGGGATGGTGTCTGATAAATCCTGTGAAACCGCAACAGAAGGTTGGATTTACCAGGTTAGAAGAGGCCTCGGTAGAAGGCAAGTTATCGGCTGAAGAAAGAACCGCACACTCATGGTTTGCTTAACCGCTGCTCGCCCGAACCGCTGACCGCCGAAAGTCGGTCCTTTTCTTGGTTATTTGCATAGTCGGAGGATCCGGCGGCATAATGTAGGCAAAATCGAGCCGAAAATCTGTTCAGCAAAGTCCGATCGACGCCTAAGCCGTCGGCCGGTTAAAAAAGCACAGGCTAGACAAGATGCTCTAAACAATGTATGCAATAGAAATCTTTATGAAGTATTTGTTTCCCACAAGATAAACAGTTATTAACTTTCTCTGACATCCTTAGCTTTATAGAAGTCTTCGGTATATTCGGGTAGTAATCTCTGGATCTGACGCTTCTGCTTCGGCGCCCTGTGCAAGAAAGACTGAGGAAAATGGCGCCGGCTGATGCCTTTATACCAAAACTGCCGCAATGACATCGGGTGAAGTGCGACACCAGGCCAGACCCAGACTTTCAGGACAACCCATTTGTAAAGACTGCAGATGCATCCTTGAAGGACATTTGTCCGTTCGTAGAAGGAGGACAGTATTTTAACAAATGACATAGTTGCATCTTGCTGTGCTTGTGCCCATTCCTCATATAACCTATCATCTGGATTGCTAACATATGGTTGCGTCCAGATTCTTAGACCTCTTGGAGTTATATTTTAGCCTCATAGGCCTTAAACAGTTTGAGGTGCAAAACCGAACTACGTAGATTGATCTTACTTTTAGTCAGTTTTATAAAAAGATTCTTACATAGATTGTTTGGGTCCCTGGTATCCCCCATGTTGATACTACCATTATTGTCATGAAGACCAAACACTTGAAGGTCATTTTTGTCTGCAGATAACCCTTGCAGTATGGTGACCAAATCCATAATAAATGCATCTCAATATAACTAGAGATCTGTCTAAAGGCAATTTGATGGTTCAAGAGGGGAAAAAAACGCATATATGTAGGCCCAAACTAAAGAGTAAAAAGCTCAAACTAGCAAATCTACTTGCTAATTTGGTAACTTAAATGTTCAAAGAGTGAAAATATCTATCCCAATCAGTCACTATTATGTGTCAAATTTATTTAACTACCAGAGTATATAACACAATTTTATAAGGACTAACACCCAAATAATTATTCCTGAGGTTATATGACAATCTCCGTTAGGAGTATTTGTAAAAACAATTTTCAAAAACATTAGAATAATATAATGATTGGCACACAGCATAAAGCACAAAAACAGCACTAAAAAGAGACAATATGTCAAAATAGTTAAGGACATGCAATGCTACCTAAAGGGTAAACATAGGTATCTAAACCCTTAACTGCCCCCAAAACACAATATATAGTTTCAAATACTGTCCCCCTATGAGGTATAAGCTCCGTAATAATTGGAGACCATAATCCGATTGGTTTAGAATATTCAAATAAATATCCACATGAAAACGAATGTCAAAAAGAACATTATGCATTGAGTGCTGTAAAAAGGCATGGACATAATTTAAATTCAAACTACAGAGTCTAAAATTTAGACAATTATGAGTAGTATTCAAAAGGTCAGTCATCTACACAATGCACCAGTGTTAAACTCCACAAATATGTGAATAAATCAATCCCAGCAAATATCTGTGACTCGCAGAACAGTAGATTGTACAAAAAAACAGTTCACCGTTAGTGCCTCTATGACCTGTCCCAAAGTCCCAAATGATCCATATGCCACAACGACCCTTCGATCCTGTCATAGCAGCCAAACATAGCAAGTTGTAACCAAAGTCTCACATATGAAACGTCACAAACCTCTAATACATAAACAGTTCACCATTAGTACCTGTTAGAACTGTCCCAAAGTCCAAATTAATCCATATGCACACAACTACTCTTCGGTCCTGTTGTCGCAATGAAATGCAGGAAAATATATAGCAAGTTCTGGTCCAAAAACTTGCATATGAAGCATGAAAAATCTCCAACTAATCCATATGCCACAACGATCCTTCGATCCTATTGTCGCAACCCCATAAACCTGTTCAGGCTAAGAAAAACGTGAGTTTCAAGAGTGAATATTGTTTTATATAAACCTGCAGTTTCAGTCTAGTTTCAGTAGTAGCTGGTAAACACAAGTCGGGGGTGATTGATACTAAAAAGCTACTAACGAATCACAACCGATCACACCAGAGGCCTAACGAAGTGAACTAACGTAATCCAAACCAAAACAAACTCCGCACGTAAGGCAGGTGCAAACGGCCAAAAAGCAAACACAGTCAAAAAAGTAGGCCAGCACCAAGAGTGATAACTCGGTTTATTCCAAAAAGTGTCAAAATCAAACCGGTTTCGGCAACTCTGCCTTCATCAATGATTGCCACCTAAGTTATCAAACAATCTATATATACACCCAGCACTTCATGTCAATCAAGCATTTAAAGGTACAGCAATAACAAGAGCTGAAAAAATCCCTAATAATCCAAACATTATATATTATTTATTCTAAGTTATTCCCGCTACAGGTGGTCATTAAGACCTGGGGAAAAAAGAGCCCCTAGCCTTACTATCCAACTTTTTTCTTTATCATTCAAAATACTGTGCCACCCTAACTTATTCAATCTGTCACCCGAAATTTTGTCAGTAATACAGTCACTTATGTACCTCAGACCTGCCAATAACATTCCTTTTGAAAATACATTTTTTTCGTATAGACATGCTCTGGAATACAGATTAACAATGTATTTAAGCCTGGTGGATAGTGACTTGCTTTATTAAGCCAATACTCCAGAGCCTGCTTCCTGTTTATCCTTCTGTGTTGGGCAAACTTCTAGGCCGTTTAGAATAAGAATGTCCGAACACTTAAGTAACATTAGAAACAAATGTATGACTAATGCACTCTACAGACATGTATGTAATCATAAATCAGCAATATTTAATTTCTGTATTATTGACAAAATTTCAGGTGACAGATCGAATAAGTTAGGGTGGCTTGATGAGTTGAGAGATCACACAAAGACTGATCCAATTTTGCAAAGCTCAATCACTACATTAATATTGGATGGCTGTCAAAGCAATTTAGTGAACCACCTGAAGTGCACACCTATTTTCCTTACAGAGATGAAATGTTGATGGAAGATGGCATTATTTTCAAAGGTCCTAAAATTGTTGTTCCTGCTTCCTTACAAGAATATATCCAAATTTTGGATCATGGTCACCTAGGTTCCACATCCACTAAGAGCAGAGCAAGTAGTTTGGCCTTTATTGCTGAAAGATATTGATAAAGTACTTTCTTCTCATTCAATATGCAATAGTACTAGACCGCATTTGCAAAGAGAACCACTTCAGCTAATTCCAGTTCCTGAAATACCTTGGTCAACAGTAGCCAATGATATCTTCGAGTGAGACAATCAACACTACTTAGTATTGGTAGACTCTTACTCAAATTGCTTCGAGATTGACTTACTACCTTAACCTAACATCCACTAATGTTATTACTAAGTTGAAATGTCATTTTTCAGTCCATGGTAGTCCACCAAAATTATTTCTGACAATGGTACTCAATTTACTAGTCAGCTGTTTCAGAAATTTGCAAGAGAAAGGGACTTTGTACATGTTACTAGCAGTCCTGAATATCCACAGTAAAATGGGCTAGTTGAACATGCAATGCAGAGTGCAAAGCAATTGCTTGAAAGGTCAAAGCGTGGCAATACCAACGTCTTTCTGAATTTGCTTAATCGCAGAAACATACCCAGTGACAATATACTTGGCTCACCTGCTCAAAGACTTCTATACAGGCAAACCAGAATGACATAACCTATTAGTTCCAGTTTATTGAGGCCTAAAGCTAACAGCAACAGAACCATCAAGGCTCAATTATTCAAGAAGCGTTCTATCCAAAAGTTCAGTTATAATAAATTGAGTAGAAGAATAAATTCTTTGTCCGTTGAAGGAATAAGAGACAGTGAGGATAAAAAACGGCAAAAGGTTTTGACTGGATTGGTCAAGTTACAGGCATAAGTGCCGAGCCGAGATCCTACCTTATAGAATCTGAGGGTGTGGAGTACAGGAGAACTCGCAGGCATCTTTTTCCTGTACCAGAATCAGTATTGCAGCATTGTTCCTGTGATACAGAGTCTAGATCTCGGAGCGAACCAGACATTTTTCCCATCCCAGAGTGTGTTTCAACCTCTACTTCCGTTCCTGAGGATGTTTCAAATACTTCCAAGGTTGAACATTCGGTAGTGACAGTTGCTAAACCTAATTCCCAGTTTTATGTCACACAATATGTTTTATGTCACACAATATGGTCGAATATCCAGGCCCCGTGTGAAATATGCAGCAACATGGACATAACTGTATATATGTACCTAGTCTCATATAACTGCATGACAAATAACTACTTGTTCATAGGTAGGTACTAGGCTATCGGCCCTGGGGCCTATATAAGCCTAGCCAAAAAGGTTCCCTGGCTTTCGCCACCCAAGAAAATTATTTTCCTGTGCTCCTGTCAAGCAGTGCCGCAGAAGTGATCCCTGGGGTGAATTTTCTATTTCCCATTCAGTCGTCAAAATTTTTCTTAAAGAGGGCCAATGAGAAGCTTTGCTTGACATGAATGGGTAGTTTGTTCCAGAGTATGGGAAGTCTCTGAGACAGGAATCTATCCCTCCAGCATGTTCTGTTTATTGAAAACACCTGAAAAACGAGCAGCTAGATGGCCACAACCGCCTGTGTAATGTAAAATAATGCAGCAGGTGCACAGAACTCGAATCAGGGATCCACGTATTTAATAAAGCAAGAAAAAGTTATGGCATACAAAAGAGCTATAACATAGATTTTGAAGATAACTTCTGGTTAAACGCTTTCATCTGCTCATACAGACTTCTTCAGAACAATTCATACATACACCGGACATATTTTTAAAAACTTTTTGGCACCAAAAAGTTTTTAAAAATATGTCCGTTGTATGTATGAATTGTTCTGAAGAAGTCTGTATGAACAGATGAAAGCCCGCTCACCAGAAGTTTATCTCAAAACCCATGTTATATTTTTGCATGCCATATTTTTTTGTTTTTTTTAAACAATGTGATCCCTCTGTTATCAAAGCGTGCACCTGTTGCATTTCTTTGTGGAGATGTTCTGTTTATTGTCGACAGATTGGGATTTCTTTAAGTGTAGCATGTCCAACAGCTCTGGGTTTGACATAGCTTTGTATGTTAGGCAGAGATTGCCTTGGAGTAGAGCTGGAGTTTTTGAGATGATGGCATCTGTTTGAGGCCGATAATCCTCTTAGTGAGGTATTTCTGTGGCCTTTCCAATTGTTGTAGGTGTCTTGTGAGATTCATGCCAACGGGGCATTGTACTCTATAATGGGTCTGATGAGGGATGAGTAGAGAGGAACAATGACCTCCTTCTTTCCAGAGGAGAACCCTTTTGTGATGAGGTGTGCCATGTAGAAGGATTTCCTGACTACTGTGGCGATGTGGTTATCAAAGGAGAGACTACTGTCCACCTGTGTCCCGAAGTCTCATCACACTTTCAGTGTCTAATGAGCTACTGCCTATGTAGTAGTTCATGGGTACTGAGTTTTTCCCGAAGGGGGTAACAATGGACTTCTTGGCATTGAGCTTGAGGCCATGACTTTGAAACCAAGCATGTCTCTGTGAGGCCCTTTTGTAGAATGTTTACATCATTAGGTGATTCTATTATGGCTCCCAGTTTGCAGTCATCTGCGAACTTTGTTAACCAAAGACCTTCTGTGTTGGCCTGCACTTCAGAGAAGTAGATGCCAAACAAGAGAGGACCCAGGACCGAACCCTGTGGTACTCCACTCATCACTGGTCTGAAGTCAGACTTGGAGTCGGCTACTTTTACTGTGTGGGTTCTGTCAGTGAACCAGTTGGCCGCCCATCTTGTGATAATGGATTTATGCCCAGTTTAGTGAGTTTATCTATAATTCCCAGAGTGGGGGATGGTATCAAAAGCTTTGGCAAAGTCAAGATAGGCTGTGTGCACTACCTTGCCCTCCTCTACAGCTCTAGTGACTTCTTCAAAGAAGTCGGTCAGGCTTAGTAGACATGATCTACCTTTTACAAACCCAAACTGAGTGGAGTCCAGGGTTTGGAGGTTACCTATGTCTTTGTTTATAAGCTCCAAGATGATGCATTCCATGGCCTTGCAGACCAGGCTAATGGATAACCGTAGCTGTGTGCCATTCAGTAGCCACATAGCCTGAGGTGAGGCTATGATTGAACATGGTACTTAGGTGGGGTGCCAGTTTGTTCTGTAGTTTGTGCAGTACGCAGCCTACGATGTTGTCTGGTCTCATGGATGCTGTGTTTTTGGCTTTGGAGAGTCTGGTCTTTACTTGTTCATTCGTGATTACAGGGGCTTTGCATTCTTCCGGTATTAAGATGGGCCCTTTGGAGGGTGACAGGGGGGTAAAGTTAGCACTGAACCTATCTGCCAGGATGTTGGCAATATCGGTTGGTTCTGTATATTTACTGCCATTGTGCTGTAGTTCAGAGTAGATCTGAGAGTTGCCATTGAGATTCTTGTAGTATCTGCATGCCAAATAGATTCATAATGTTGCATGATCTATTTCTCAAAGAGGGAGGATGTAGATCAGAGTGTATGTGCTGTGTCTTTAAAAAGCATATCAAGGACTGAACGTGCTCATATAAATGCCAGGCACATGCTACTCCCAGTGCCATTTTGAGAGTGCAGTCAGAGAGTACGCATGTATGATTGCAGTAGTTAGTCTGTATACAAGTTACTTAAGTTAAAGTCAGTAAACTTCTATTGTGGTTTTCTGGCAAATCACTGGAATGATTTGAGGAATGAAATCACTAAATAATGACACACATTGGAGTTTCAGACTTTATATCCTTTAGAAAATGCATTTCAATACAAATCCTGTATTCTAGCTACCTTTTAATTTTATAAGAGCAATATTTAAAATAAAATCTGACTCTGTTTTTGGGCCTTTGTCCTCCCCATTATGCCAGGCTTTGTCCAGATTTCTTGGGCTAAGAGAATGACAGGCATGCTTAAGATACCCAACAGGACCTTGTGCTGCCTCTATGCTACCTGGGTATGATGCAAGCATCCAACCTACAATGTTCTTCTGCCAGTATAAGGTGGGGATTAGATCAGTTGGCTTAGGCTATAGAGCTGACTATGTTACTGCAGCACCATAGCTAATTGCAGCCCAGCTGAAAGTTCACAAGACTTCAGATATTCACAACAAATTAGGTCACAGTACCTTTCAGCAGACATAAGGGCTTCTGAAACGGAATACAAGATAGTAGAATATGTACCACATTTATGCCAACCCAGAGATGCAGTTGCTAGGACATCATAATTTTCAACACAGGGGCACTGTCTAGGCAAGGAACAAAATTTAAATGGTCCCTTCTTAAGATGGAAACCCTCTCCAACCCCTCTGTGGGATCTGTTCTATCTACATCTGCTGTCTGAGGAAGATTTGCTTCATTACATCTTATATGAAAATTAAGCAATGCTTCAGTCTGGTTCATATAGCTGCATAAGGGGCAACCAACTGCTCTTATTCACGGTGCATACTGTAGGTACTTAAATGTATACGTTTTAATCCTACAGAACTGCGCTATGGAAGGTCACTAGGAAAGAAGAGAAGTAAAGCAGTAGTCTGACTAATATGGAAAAGTGGGTCTGGTTATATTAGAAGGGGTTAGGACGTACATCCACTGAAGTTGTTAGAAAGTAGCCACTCTAGAACAAATGATAATACTGAATAAACTTAATTTTTACGGGATACTATATTGCAAAAAGTTAAAAAAGACACAGGATATCACTTTGTAAGCTTCAAGAGAGATTCAAGACATATGGAAGAATGCCCTCACTAACACTACAGACAGACTGACAAGAACTAAATGAGTTTAATATGGCTTAAAATTGGACTGTATAATGGTAACAGCAATCACCAATGGTGAAGGGCAAGTTGCTAAATGAGAAGGCCAATAAAAAGAATGTTAAAATAGGAAACGTTGATTCAGTTAAGCTCTGAGATGCAATTGCAGTTACTTAACGAAAATAACAAGAGGACGAAAACAGAAATTATTAAGGTGAGGAGAAATGCTGAAAAATAAAATCAGCAATATGAACAGAAGCACCCCCTGTACTGGGAAATTTAAGCCAAATTAGATAAATTTAAACTGTAAGGTGAAAAGCTAACAGTGGCACTTCAAGATAGTGGACTGTGCACACACTGTTGACACATTCAATAGAAAGTGTGGGAGATGCAAACAAATGTAGGCTCTGCAGCAAAGAATTCAAAACAGTTGCTCATCTTGTTGCTGGATGAGATGTCCTTACAGTTGAGGGTCTTTATACTGAAAAGTACACGAAATATGGTAAGACTGTTACATTGGGTATAAGTAGCCAAGAATCAATTCTGGGTATTCACAAGAGCACTCTTGGCAAAAACCAAAGACTGAAGCAATACTAATTTCATAAACTTTAACTACAATTAGGGATGAGACCCATTATTCTTAGATGTACAGGAGTCCCTCAAAGATCAATGATGATAATGCCCAAAGGAAAGGACTAAGCTTCGTACACAAACAGCAAGTCCCTAGTGTCATAGTTGGGCTTTAGGCAAACCATAAGCTTGGAATATCTGTCATACTATACAGATTTTTCTCCGATGAATGAAAACGAGGGCTGACTGCACATTTACATGCTTTGAAAAAGGTTGAGAAAAAAATTGATAAACTCATTACGATGAGCTGAAGAGCAAGTTCTAATTCTACTCAAGCGCCGTGCAGGAAAGAACAGATAGAAAGCTGGGAAGAAGACCCTTACGAATTACTTGATGATGCAGAAATGTTTTTCATATAGAAAACACTGATAAACAAACCTGCCGCACAACTTTCTCAGCTTGTAAGATGACTTAAGGATATGAAGAATTGCTGGTTGAGATAAGCCCATATAAGATAAGTTTTCTGATAATTAAATGGAAAAAAAATCCTTCAGACAACACACTGTTGTAAAATGGGGGCGCACTACACCTGATTAGCATCAGTAACATCAGAAAATAAGATGGACAGCTCCTTCGTAAGTACTATAAACCATCCATGGTATCAATCCTATCAGACCTCATCCTCCACAAAAAAATATGAAGGGCAAATAGTAACCATAAATATTCTGTTTTTCTATAATTTACTAGCTATATAAAGTGAGTTTAAATTTATCACAGTGTTTAAAAAAAACTCACCAACATGAGTGTTGTCTTTAAATGCAGCATTCTGGAGAAGAAATATTAAATGTCTACTGAATTTTTCTTCAGTGCTGGAATCCAAATTTAATACATCTTTTTCCGTGCATAGAATTCCGAAAAAATCTTCAAGCTTCTGGCAAACATGCTGCACAAATTTAAAGAAAATGTTATTTTACATCCTACAATTAGTACATCCATCCGTTAAAATCAGACAGCAAACTGATAAATGAGGACTACTTAGCCAAACAAGTCTACAGATTGTCATCATTATGAGACAAACAGCAATTGCTTGTTAGTCAAACATAGGACATATAACCACCTGACTGATGTCAATGCATTTATTTGTTTTGGCATCTGAGTTTTTGACTTGGCCAGGCTGATTTTCAGTGGAGACCAAGGGATAAAAGCAAACAATGATTACACAGAGGTTAGTAAGAAGTGAAACACATACAAAATTGTACAATTAGTTATATAGTATATACATTTCAACATGACAGAACGCCAATAATGACGCACCTGGAAACATTTTTCAACAATATCATCATATAAGCCACAATTTCCATAATTTATTTAAATATGTGGTACTAAGCATATAATTACAGAACATTCAGTACAATAACTTCTACAAAGAATGATCACAACTTTATTCTATAAACAAAATAATTAATATGAAAAGGACAAGGAAAGTGAAGTACCAACAAAAGTTCATCAAAAGAAGTAAAACTAATTAATGGAGGTAAAAGTAGTTACATGAGAAGGAGAGGGGGCAATCTAACGATGAACGGGAAAGGTACTTTAAGGAAGTAAATAATGGCAGGGTACAGGGAAAACAAGATGTCTATCTACGTAACAAAGACAGATTAAAGGTAAGGGGGAGAAAACAATATAGTCTGAACTTTGCATAGAAGAAAGAGGAGGGAATGGGAGTAAACTGTAGGTTAAAACAGAAACAAGAAAGACTATGGTAGGAAACATTGAATACAAGTAGGAACTAAGATGGAAGTATATTTTGCAGCTGCAGATTTAAAAAGAGCAGAGTAGAACTTTTAAGTGCATCAAAGGCCAAAGAAGTGAGAATAGAAGTGGAAAAGTTGCAGAGAAGATGGACAGCAGATAAAAAGGTGGAGTTGTAATTAGATGCAGTCAGTGGAAAGTGTCCAGGTATTATATGGGGTTTACGCTCTCTTTTTTTTGGTGCGTTATTTATTTATTTATTTACATTTGTTGACCGGGAATGTCCGACTGGATGCAGGTCCATTTTCAGCGAAGGACCGGGGAGAAAAGCTCCACAAAATAAAATATTACAGACATAGTTACAGATGAAGAATCCTAGCAATTAAAATATTACAAACATAGTTACAGATGAAGAACATAGTACATTCAGTAGATAACTAGCATCTGTTCTATCCATGAAGTCATAGCAGATATTAACAATTGTTACAATAAGAAGTTACTGCCATATAATAAGTAGATAGGCATGGAAGTATCAGAGCTTGTTGTAATCAAAGGTAGTTTGTGGGGTGGAAGAGAGGTAGAGGGTAGATGGAGTGGGAGAAGTTAGAGGGGAGAGTTACAAGGGCATAGCCAGCATGTTTTTAGGTTAGGTGCGCTTTAAGTAAAGCTTTGAAGTGGGTGCATGATGGTAGGGAGGTTATTGTGGGGGGGGGTGTTCCATAATTTGGCTATAGCGCTGGAGAATAGTGCTTCTTCAGCAGTGTTATTGGCGCTTGTCTTGTGTCTTTCAGCTTTTCCCGGTTAGGGGTCGCCACAGCGGAACTCCGATCTGCTAATGATTGGCAGATAGATTTTTACGTGCCGAGTTGCCAGCCCTGACGCACAACCTTCAACGAAGGTACGCCCATTCAGGCATGTCTCCACGCAGAAGACGCTCCAGCTGAGAATTGAACCAGACAGGTCTTACTGTGAGGCGACAACACTACCGCAGCACCACCACCGCAGTAGCAGTGTTATTGGCTCTAGTAACTTGTAATTGATTTTTGTTGCTGGATCGTAGTGGTCTGGTGGTGAGATAGGGCTGGAGTAGATACTGGAGGGATGGGACCTTTAGAGGATGGTTAACCAGTTTGTGGGCGAGTGCGAGTTGATATCACTGAAGGAGGTGAGGGAGTTCTAGCCAGCCTAGTTCAATAAGTGAGAGACAGTGGTGACTATGGTAGGATGCCCCAGTGGCGAATTTGGCGATTTTGTTGTAGCAGGTCTCAAGTTTATTTAGATCGAACTGCCTTAGGTTGGTATATACTGGAGAGGCATAAAGTAGGGAGGCGATAAGGTGCGAATTTGCAACTGAAATCCTAGCTACTTTGGTGAGGAGTTGCTTATTTCTGTATAAGGTGTGTTTTGTTTATTGTTCGCATTGCAGCTCACAGCCACCACTGGTACCTTGCAGCTCCTCCTTGCTCACCTGATCCACATGCTCAAACAAATGTCTGAATTACCTCTTTAGACAGAAGGAACTATCCAGACCACTGTATAATGAATATGACATTTATTCAGTAGAAGCTGTGGGCTTTGGCATACCTAAGGGTCTTTTCCATGCCTCTAATTTTATGTTATAGAAACTACATGGGAATTAAACTGAGCTTCTGAGGCAAAATCAGATGAATTCATGATTTGAAACAGAGCAGAAACTGGAAGTGAGATGGGCATTCAGTGAAAAGTCATGTATTGTTTACTGCACATCAGCTGGTATAATATGCTCCAATGAGTCTGTGGGCTGATTCAAAGATTTTTGACACTTGCTGTGTCTTTCTTCTATGTAATTTTTCATGTGGAACCATTAGGATACATGATCCCCACTCCCCTGCTGTATTATTTTATTATCAAATGAAGTACTTAACACTCAGAGCAAAAAACTATTTCCAGAAGTTTGTTTTGATGAATAAGGATACACAGGCTGTGGAATGAAACTGTGATCCCAGAGAATGTGTCCTTTGTACTGGGCATACAGATTGTCTTTTATTCAATGCAATGTCCAGATGAATGAAGTAGATGATCACAAGTAACAAATTGCCTTGAAATAGCCCTAAATTAACAGCTATGATCAAGCTATATCCAAATGTAAATTTGGATCTGTTGTCTTAAGTCAAAAACTAGTGCCAAACTCATGAAGAAATACTCCAGGGATGAGGAGACCAGACTGAAGAGCTGAAAACCAAACTAGAAATAAAAGTAACTCCCCTAGAATCTTAAGTATTTCCTCTCTGTTGAATGAACACAAATATGGAGGTACACATTTACTCTGTTCAAAAAGGGCAGCCATACTGGAAGCAGCAAGGGAAGAAAGCCTTATAAAAAAAAAAAAAAAAATAGAGTGCTGTCATTATAACATCATGAAAGCTGACAGATCTGCAGCAGGTCTCCATGCCATATTTATTTAGAATCACAAAACCATGAAGAAAAATCCTATCCCTTCCATTATTCTGAGATGGAATGTGATGTTTTACTATGTAGTAGCTGAAAGTCAAGATTGAGTTCTGCATTGGATCTTATTTAAATGGCATTATGGAAATGGACCAGTTAAAGGCAACTGAACAAATCTTATCATATAACTATTGGAAATCGCAGCAAAGCCCATGTCTGCAGCCATCTGCTTTCATCCTTATAAAAGTGTTGGAAGTCATTCCAACATAACATCAGATGGCACTTAAAGAGAAGAAAGCTGTTTCTTTTCATGTTCTGTTATTAGCCATTCTCTGTGGAGCTCACCTTAAAATATTCCACTGGTGAGAGAGTAAGAGGTTTGCAAAACTGGAGACTGTGTTTTAGTCTAACAAACATGCTATTAATCTGGCAGATCACATATACTTACTTTTAATTCTATGCTTCCACTGCTTGCTGATCATCAGCCCCTCCCAACCAATGAATTCATTTGTTTGTTACCTATTACCGAGATGAGGATCAACTAGGGGGGGATCATTAGGGATGGTTCAGGCTTTTGCTTAAGCCTCACTCTCCCTGAGCTCACCCTATAACAGCTCATGGGAGGGGCATGTAATGGGTATCAATGCTGCATTGCCTCTCATTTCTACAAAGGGCTGACATCAGGAAAACACCCTGGCCACCCACAGGAGGCACTGTAAAGTGGTTTCCTAATCTCCGTCAGGAAAACCCAGGCAAACATGCAGGTTTCCTGGGTACATGCTTTCCCCCTCTCTGTTTACCATGGGCACATCCAATTCCCTCCCACCTGTGCCAAGAAGCACCCCAAATGCTGAATGAACTTGAGTTGCCCGGGTCACGATCAGGGCTCTATCCCTTTATGCCACCAACAAAGACTGACATATCATATTTTGTGAACTGACTTTCTTTAAATAACCATTGTTCAATATTCTTTGGAACATAGAGATTTACTGCATCTCATTTTGCTGAGACATACTTATTTAATCAAAATGAAAAAGTATCAACAACAGGTTTCATTAGTCCTAATTCGTCAGAGTTGCTACATCTGTGTGTTTATGTTAACTGAAAGGTTAGATCATTCAGACTAAAAAGAAAAGGTAAAAAAATAGCTGAAACAAACTGTTCTTTGCTCCAAGATTGTGCAACCTCAGACTTAGTCTATTTAGAGTTGGTCCAAACTGGCAGTGTGGCCTCCTGTAAAACTACTTTCTGACTGCATATTGAAAGTAAAGTTTTTTGTTTACACTGTAAGCTGTCAACTTGCTTGTGATGTTAAGTTTGGTTACAACTGATCAGGTTTCAACAAAACATTATCTGATTAAACCTTATGGCTCTAAATTCCATTCTTTCCTCTCATTTTAGGATGCTGCTTACCTAATATTCTGGAAGCATTTAGAAGCAATCTAGTACTAAACAAGAGGGTTTTATCTGCTTCATTTGTCTGGCTCCACTACCTCCATTCTTTTTGTGGTATCTGGTTCTTCCAGTCTGATTAAAATTGGATCTTCTGAAGTATACTTAAAAACTTTACCTCCATCCATCCACAATCCCCCTTTTTCCATTTTTGCACATGGGGTCAGGGTGTCACTTCAACAGTGACAATTATCTACAGCAAAGGTTCACACCACCAGGGTGGCTAGCGCTTCCAGGGAAACTTAAAAACTTTATCTGACTTCTCTTTAATGGTGTCTCTTCTCTCACTATGACTTTTTTGTTTTTGTAAAAAGATAAGCTTGCAATATTTTCAACCTTTCTAGGTCACATGGCTGACAGTAAGTTGGATGAAACAGCAATACAGACAAACAAGATGGCTAAAGACAAAAGGCTGAAAAGTTCTTTTCCTGGGACTGGGAAATCCCCCTTCTCATAACACTATGCATGGAACTGCATTCTCCTGTGCCATGCTACTTAAAAAAAACAGCTTCAAAGTTACATCACTTTGGGGGAAATGAGGGGGAACAGTCTTATGGGTTTTCTTGAACCATCTGGATTTTCAGAACATGGTAGGATCATAGGAAGTTACTAGGCTATTGGCCCCGAGGCCCTTATAAGCCTAGCCAAAAGTTTAGCCCATGCATAAACAAATCAGCACCCGATGCCCCTGTCCAGCAGGGACACAGGTGGAATGCCAGGGATGTATTTTCTATTTCCCATCCAGTTATCCAGATTGTGCTTAAGAAGGGGTAAAGAGGTACTCTGCTTGACGTGGAGAGGGAGTCTATTCCATAGATGGGGGAGTCCCTGGGACACAAATCTGTCCCGCCAGCAAGTCCTACTGATGTCACAGACCAGGTTGAGGCCATGTGTGTGGGTTACTCGAGTGGAGCATGACTTGCTGATATACAGCAGTCCCATCAAGGCGGGGTCCAAGATTGCCTTGTATGCCAGACAGAGGTCACCGCTGAGCAGTCTGTATGAAACAAGAATAGAGGGATAGGGCTTTTAGCCTGCTTATGTATGGCAGATTTTTGAGGCCCTGGATTCTTCTGGTGAGGAACCTCTGTGGTCTCTCCAGCTGCTGCATGTGCTTTGCGAGGTACATGCCGAAATGGGGTGTTGTACTCAACAACGGGCCTTATAAGGGAAGAATACAGGGATGTTATGACCTCCTTGTCCCTGGATGACATATGCTTACTTATGAGGTGGGCCATGTAGAAAGCTTTCCATACAATGGAAGCAACATGGTGGTCAAAAGTCAGGCTGCTATCAATCTGGGTGCCCAAATCCCTCACGATTGACTGCATGCTTAGAATGTTATTAATGTGATAATTTGTGGGGACATCTCTCTTCCCAAAGGGGATGATGATGATGCATTTTTTTGTATTCAGCTTGAGGCCATGTTTCTGGCCCCAGTCATTTGTTTGGGTGAAACCCTCTTGGAGGATGTCCACGTCACTAGGGGAATTAATGACAGCTCCCAACTTGCAGTCATCTGCAAGCTTGGTCACCCATAGCCCACTGGTTTTGGTCTGTACCTCAGAAAAGTATATCCCAAATAACAGAGGCCCCAAGACCAAACCCTGGGGTACGCCACTCGTAACTGGTCTACTGCTTCAGGTGGCTTCCTCCATTTTGACTAGGTGGGTTCTATCAGTGAGCCAGTTGGCTATCCATCTGGCAACATACAGACTGAAGCCTAGTTGAGAGAGTTTATCTATTATGCCCAAGTGGGGAATAGTGTTGAAGGCTTTGGCCAGGTCAAGGTAGGTTGTGTGCACTGTCTTTCCCTAATCCATGGCTTTGGTGACTGTCTCAAAAAAGTCGATCAAATTTAACAGACATGACCTCCCCTTGACGAAGCCAAACTGTGTGGAAGGTTGCAATGTCCTTGTTAATGAGGTCCATGATATTCCGTTCCATGGCTTTGCAGATCAGGCTAGTTAGGTGAAGGGTCTATAATTTCCTGGATCAGTGGATGCGCCACCTTTGTGTAAAGGGATGGCAGTGGCTGTCCTCCAGTCAAGCTGGGACAAAACCGGTACTCAGGCTTTGGTTGAATAGGGTGCCTAATGGTGCTGCAAGTTCCTGCTTGAGTTCATGTAGAATGCAGCCTGGGATGTTATCAGGTCCCATGGAGGCTGTATTTTTTTCCTTTGAGAGAGCAGTGATGACCTGATCCCTAGATATAAGGGGAAGGGTCAAGTACTGGGAATGTCCTGATTTACTGATAGGGGGGACAGAGGGGTGAAATTTTCACTGAATCTGTCAGCTAGCAGTTTGCTACATCTACGGCATTTGTATATATGGTGTCCTTGACCACCAGTCCTGAACAGATCTGGGTGCTACCTTTGAGATTAAGGACATATGTGAAGAAGGCCTTATGATTGTCTCTAGTACATGTGGCCAATTTGGGCTCAAAGTTTGCTGTGGAGGATTTCACTAGTGCTCTTATTTGCTTGTTTAGGCTAAGGAGAGATTGCTTCCAATTGGGCACCTTCTCTTCCTGGTCCTGGACAGCATTTTTTTCCTTTTGTTATATAGTTTATTTATTGCAGATGTCCACCAAACAGGTTTACTCTTCCTTGCAGAGGAGGATTTAGTCCTGTCAGATATTCCTGATTCCATGCATCTATATAAATGTTCGTATAGTAATTTGGTATAGTTTTGGATATTGGTGCCAGTTCCTAGAGAAGGGGAGGGGGCTGTGAAGCTGTTTATACCATCCCTCAGAAGGCTGTAATCAGCTTTGGAGAAGTTTTCTTGATTGACTCTAGCTAGAGGGGGGGGGGGGTCGGGGGAAATGGTGACTTCGAACGTGACCGCTTTATGGTCGGATCTTACAAGGGAGGGTGATACTGCAGGGATGCTGCAGAGGTTATTCATGTTGTTTAATACCAAGTCCAAGATATTATCACCTCTTGTGGGGGTATCGACTAGGTGTTGACAAAGCATTTGCACTGACAAAATCGAGGAATCTCTGGGCATTTGTGTTCTGGCAAGAGTAGTTCTTCCTGTCTATGTTTGTGTAGTTAAAGTCACCCAGGATCAGGGTAAAAGGTTGAATCTTGATAGATTCGAAGAGGTCTAGATAGGCAGTTTGGACATCTTGGGTCAAATTTGGGGTTTGGTAGCTAGCTATGATTTGTATAGGGGTCTTGTCAATAGTTAACTACACCTGGAGTGTCTCCTGTGGTCATACTGTTTGACCACCCTGGAAGTGTGTATGTCTTTAATATATATTGAAACTCCACCTCCTTTGGCTTTACTACCCACAGTTTGGGGTCTGAATGTATGATAGGATGAGTAACCAGGTAAGGCTGGGGTGTTCTCTGCAGCTTTGAACCAAGTTTCTGTGACTGCACAGATGTCAGCATTTTCCACGTTTACGAATGCTTGCAATGAGTGCAGTTTCATGTTTAGACACCTAGCATTTAGCAGCATGACCTTTAATTTGTGTTTCGTTAAAATTTTTATGTTGGTAATTTTAACCTCATCATTTTTCCTAAAAAAGGCAGTATGGGGGGGGGGGGGGGGGGCAAGAGTCTTTGCCAGAATCCTGAAGCCCAGCTGACAGAGATGCAGGTCATCTCTGGCAAAACATCGTGGTCTGTCGATCATACCTTCCCAGGCTGTCAGATATTGGATCCCCCTGGAATGACACCAGAAACCAAGCCAGTTGTTAAAGTCAAACATTTTCTGTTTGTATTCAGGCATCATTCTGGGTGACAGTACAATGCTGCTTAAGGTTAGGGACGTACCTGCTTGGGACACATATTCAGTGAGTTCAATCATGTCTCTCTTCATATAGTCCAGGGAGGTACGTCTCAAGTCATTCACATCAACATGGACTATGACAGAGTCATAACAGTACCTGCTGTTGAGAGACTTGAGTGCGTGTGTGATATGGCGGATTCTGGCCCCTGACAGCCAACTAGCCATGACTTTCTCATGGGAAGTAGAGAATGCAGAGCTTTTTAAATGATAGATATTTTACAAATGAGAAAGTGAATTTGCTCTGTACATTACTTGAGAATAATGTTTTTGTGTTCGAGAATGAGTTCTTCTTAAAGAAGGTTGGCGTGGCTATGGGCACAGACTGTGCCAATAGCTATGCCAAACTTGCATTAGTGCAATTGGCAAAATCCCGTCTATTATATAACAACGCTTACGAAGAGAACATAGCCTGGTACGTATGTTTTGCTGACGATATGTTTTTGCTTTGGCTTGGCTCGTCAGAACTCCTGAATGAATTTATCGATTACTTGCATGACACTACTGGTTTCTTAAGATTTACCTGGAAATATTCTGCTGTATAAATGGAGTTTAGATGTTAAGCTCAACAAAGGAGACCTTAATAATATATATATATATGAGTGTCTACAAAAAACCCACTAGGAAGAAAAACTTCCTGCACAAAAATAGCATGCATCCTAAGCATGTCACTCGGAATGTTTTAAAAGGGCAGATTTATAGAGTAATGAGATTGCACAATGATAGCATTCATTTGGATTTAGCACTTGACTCTCTCAAGTGTGACTTTTTAGACAGGGGATATAAAGAGGCAGAGACTGATTCTCAAATTAATGCTGCATGGGAAGAAAGGGAAGAGAAATGTAGAGCCTATTTTGGCAACCATACGTCACCTGATGCTCCACAAGCAACTGTTGCTGTGAAAGATACTTTCAGAGTCTCCCTACCTTACTCTAGTGACACCAATATATATTTATTTATTTATATTTATTTATTTTACATTTGTTGACCGGGCTAGTCTAACTGGATACATGTCCATTTTCAGAAGAGGCCCGAGGAGAAAAGCTCCGAGACAAAAGTTTTATACATACATAGGTTGGTACTAGGCTATCAGCCCTAGGGCCTATACAAGCCTAGCCATAATAATTCCCTGGCTATTTCTTCCCACACTATTTACTTCCCTGGACTCCTGTCTAGCAGGGTGACTGACGTGATCCCCAGGGTGAATTTCCTTTCTCCCATCCAATCGTCGAGGTTCCTCTTGAAGACGGCCAAAGAGGCACTCTGCTTGACATGTATGGGCAATCTATTCCAGGTTCTGGGGAGTCTCTGGGTCAGGAACCTATCCCTCCAGGATGTTTTGTTAATTGTGATGACAAAGTTTAGATCCCTGGAGTGTGTGGCTCTGAGGGATTGGGAGTTCTTTAAGTGTAGCATGTCCAACAGCTCTGGGTTTGACATGGCCTTGTATGTTAAGCACAAACAATTTACATAAGTATAGCAACAGCTTAGAAAAAATTTTAAAAATCAGTTATAGGTTACACATAGAAGACAAATTGTTATCTTACAGTTGCATTAAGAAAGAAAATAACAAAAAAAAATTACTGTACATGGGTTTCCTCAGGGCAGCAGGGAAGTCAATAAGCAGTCAGACGAAAAAAAATTTTGATTCAAGGACAGTGTGGAGCATAGAGAAAATATCAGAAAAAAGTTTTTAGTTGAGAAATATTTAGACAAATAGGAGAATTAGTATCAGTCAGGATTAGAGCAGGGACAGAGCTATTGGTTTTTAATGAAGATTTTCAATTGTTTCTTGAAAATGTTGGTGGACGTCAGGGATGTTATTTCTCTTGGAAGTTTGTTCCAAGTACTGCCAACAGCATTTGAGAACAGGCAGTCCCCTGGATTTGTTGTTGGATTTTATGGTGGCTACTTGTACCTTTTTTGCAGATCTTAGGGTTGGTAAATTTTTGTAGGAGTTAAAGAGATTACAGAATATTGGAGTATTTGTAGGATGATGTACGATTTTGTGGATAAAAATGAGTTGCTGGAAAAGTATTTGGTTGTGAACTTCCAGCCATCCTAGACGTTTAAGATTATGGCAATGGTGGGTACGAAAGGGGGCACCCATGGCAAATTTGGCTACGTTGTTGTAGGAGGTTACTAGTTTATTCAGGTTGCTTTTGCATAAGTTAGTACAGATAGGGGAGGCATAGAGAAGGGTTGAAACGAGGTTGATCTGAGCAATGGAAATCTTAGTTGAGGCTGTGAGAAAGGGCTTGATTTTATAAAGGAATCCAAGTTTTCTATTAACTGATTTAATAGTTGCAATTATGTGTGTGTTAAAGTTGAGATTGGTGTCAATAGTTACACCCAAGAGTTTGGTGGTGGTGTCGGGAGCAATTTCTGTGCCATTATTTGATGTAATTATGAGATTTATAGGGGAGGATTTCTGTGTAGGAGTAAAAAGTAATAATTTAGTTTTTTTTTGGGTTAAGGAGGAGACATCTTTGATGGAACCAGTTTTATACTTGGGTAAAGACTGTTTGTGTATTGGACTGTAGTTCTGCTGGGGAAGATGCGGCACACATCAGAGTTGAATCATCGGCATATTGTATGCACGTAGCTTGGGGAAGGGAAGTTTTCAGATCATTAATGAAAATAGTAAAAAGGAGTGGTCCAAGAATTGATCCTTGTGGAACTCCAAGGGTGACTGGAAGCTGAGAGGATGGTTTATTGTCCCACAGGACTGCTTGTTTTCTGTTTTCCAGACAGGATTGGAACCATTGTACTAATTTAGAATCAAGAGAAAGTGATTTGAGTATCTTATCTTATTATTATATTACAGACTTGCGTTTATTTGGGCGAACAGTTGCACTTAAGCTCCTATTTAATAACAAAGAAACTCTATCTGTATCATTTAATTTTAATCCAAAGCTCCCATGTCAAAAAGCGAAAGTTCTTCCCCTTCTTCCAGACACATAGGTTGTTTATACAAATAAAGTGATGCGTAATCTTACCTTTACATTTATTTGATGGTAAAAGAAAATGTATGAAATAAAATGAATGAGGGCATCTTTAGAGAGTGAAGAAAAGGACCATCCTCACTCACTAGACCATCCCTTGTCCCTAGACCCGCAGACCGGATAGGGCTTGTGTTTGTTGATAATGAACTATGTAGTGTATAATGCATGAGATGTTAGATGTGAAATGACCTATGTTACTATAAAACTATAAATAAGCTTATGAGGATAATATACAACATTAATGAAATATCATTATATGACATGTGCTCATGCTCTCTCAGATCTCAAGATAATTCTTCTTTTCTCCACACAACACCCACAGACTTGGACCCTGAGTCATTAAAGGAAGAAATGACCCATACAAGGATAACGAACCCATAGTTGTCTGAAAAAGGGGGAGAAAAGTGGGCAACTGAAAGTATTCCTAGTCAATGATGAAAATAAATTGAGACCTAGTATCAATGATATCCCTTATTATACTCTATCAAAGAATCTAATAAAGGACAACAATATTGACTCTATGAAAAGATCTCAAAAAAGGTTTACATCCATTGGATGTGCAAGAAAATGTGCAAAGCTTGTTTAATTAACATCAATTGAAGGTACAAGGCAGATTTTTATTTGTTTTATTTCAATTCATTGTTTGTTCCAATAAGATTTTGATTTGTCATCTCCTCTTTTCTTACAAAATGTAATAATGTGTTTACCTATGATGAGAGTATTTTCTTACAAAAGGCGGGGGTAGCTATGGGTACTTTGGTTTGCTCATAATTGTTCATTAAAGAACTTATATAAATGTTTTGTTGAAGACATCCTCACTGTGTGGGATGGAACACTAGATGCCTTGTATTTATTTATATTGTGGTTAGGGATGACCACTAGCTTGGTGACTAGACAGAGCAGATTAATTTAATAGGGATTATAATTTTCTGGATATCCACACTATTAAAATGAGATATATAGCAGATATCAGAACTTACTAATTTTCTTTGCTGGAAAAATACAATACTTGAGAAGATAGCATGGATCCATAAACAATGAGAAAAGCATAGCAAAAAGTCAACATTCATTAGTTGATAGCATGCATCCAAAATAATTCATTTCTATTAGCAAAAAAAGCAGATATAATAGAGACTATTAGCTTAAGAAATAATTTTGATCTATTAGCAGAAGCAGATAGCTTAGAGACTATATTTCTAAAGAAACATCAGTAGTGCAGGGTTACAGTAAGACAACACTCAACACAGGGCTGCCTTGACATCTTACATGACGAAAAATACTTTTGAAAGGAGTTTACTTCAAAACCACATACATTCGAAAAATTCACAACCAAATACACCATTGGTAATTGGCATAATAAGACAATTGACATTAAAACATTTGGAATATTTATTATTTACCTTTGTTCCTTGAGCAAATTTGAAGAAGCAAACACAGAGAATAGAACGCATTTTTTTGGATTGTCCATATTAATAAAGAGAATAATAAAGCAAATTCAGTGCAAAACTTGCATTGAACACGGCATAGAAGAGTATGCAACATCTCTCAAAATGCAGGTCTAAAAAAATCCGCTATAATTATTGTAAACGTCTCTCAAAGATCAGGTCTTTAAACATCTTCTGTGGATTACTTGCTTCTTCCTGTTTTGTTCAGTATTGTTATGACACTTCAGGCTTTTTAAATTTAAAAACAGGTATATTAATTTCACTATTTATATTAGGAAAAGTAATGAAACAAATAATCATAACTATCCAAATGATATTATGATAATAAATGCAGTATTTAACTATTTCTGTATCCTGATCATTTGTTTGTTTCTTAGTTTTTGTTTCCCATAGTGAAAAAAAAAAAGTTTGCATTTCTAAACTCAGGGATTAGTGTGTCCCAAAACGAACACTTATTCAAAAAGTTTCATGAAATTTTTCCTCAACTCAGACTCTAATAATTTCGTAATTTCAATAGTTTCATATATTAAATATTTTGATATTTTAATAATTTAAGACTTTAATAATAAATTTTGTTTTTTATATTTTATTATTTTTATATTTTATTCTGTTAATTACATGAATTATGTATTTTTATTGTATTTTATTTTTACATTATATGTCATTTATATGTTTTTTATTTATATTTGCTATTATTTGGTTTACATGTTTTTTGCTATTGATTTTTATATTATACATCATTTACTATTTTTATTATTATTTTAACTCATTTTATATAGATTTTTATTTATATTATTATATTAATTTTATTGTGATGTTTTTCATGTCATATTATTCATTCAAATTTTAGAGTTTAAGTTATTCATACTTTCAGCTTGTTTCTCATATTCACATTTTTATCATTTCATTACTTCTATTCTAGATGCCATCAGATAAATTATCCTTACATATATATATTATATATTTATATATATGCATGGATGCTATATATTATTAAATATATGTAGCTATTTATTCGACACTGTTTTGATTTTTTTTTTTTTTTACACTGAAGACGATACACTGATTTAATTTAATGCTTAAAATGTTTATTTTGTTAATCATAATAATATAAACTAAGGCAAAATTAATTGAAGTTTATGGTCTTGATATTATTATTATATGAAATGTGGCTATAAAAATATAATTGTGTTTTAAAATTGCAGAAGTTTGATCTTTTCGAGCAAAGTACGCTAAATTGTTTTTTTGAACTTATTATTATATTGTGAGGTCATTAAACAGAACTGGAATATCCTAGACACTATAGATGAACTGAAAGGGACTATAGACACCACACCACACTTTGCATTTAAAAATAATAATTCCTCGAAGAAACATTTGCGCTATAAATCACAACTCTGTATCAAAGGGCCTCAGTCTACCAGGCATGGGACTTTTCCTGCAGATCATGTTCAGCCTGTCTACTAGGCGTGAGACTTTTCCTGTAGATCATGTTCAGCCTGTAAGTATATACTTACGGGCTCAACCTATATACATCCTCATGTTAACTTTAAAATCAAACTTGATTATTATGCTGACTCTCCCTGTGAGTCATTCATTACTTTAATCTGTGCACTTTACACATTGAGAAAAGTAGCTTTCAGGCATTTTATGACTTTGCTGCTGCTACTCTACAAAGCACATCAGTAATGCAATGCTTTTAAAACATTTAAAAAGCAGAGTTTTTTTGTTTCATTCATTTCATATTTTATTCTGTGGTAACTGAATCCTGGCCAACTACAACAATTTTATGACATGGCTTCTACCTATAGAAAGCATCTGAGTGAGGCAAACAATAGTGGAAACCATAGCTCTCTTTCTTTCATTTCATGTTTTACTGTGTTCTGATTTTTGAATACTAGCCTGGTGTAGTAACTTTCTCACCTGCTAGTAATTCCATAGAAAGCAAGTGTGTGACAGAAGGTTGGAGCACTGGTAGACACACACTTCTGTTCCTTTCATTTTCTAGTTTATCTGCTGATTTCTGAATAGTACTACACAAATGCACTATTTTTGTGAGCAGGCTGCTTGTACACCTGTAGAAGCATGACTGATGCAAATTTAAAAAATTAGTATACACTCATCTTTTCCTTTCACTTCATTTTTTTTTTTTTTTGCTGATTTACAGCTACTAACAAATGCACTTCCTAGTGTACATGCTACATCTTAGCAAGTTATTGCATTGTATTATGTTTTCAACACTTCTTTCTCTTTTAACCTTATATCTGTATGAATCTGTTTCTAGTTCCACTGTCATTATATATAAACAAATAACTGAAATGATACTGTACAGCTTTTGGCATCATTCTAACAGTTTGTAGTACCTAACGAGTGTCTTGATTCCTGGTCTGACAATGATTAGTCCTACACGGTAACATTTAAAATGTTTCCAATCCAACTTAATCACATGACAGCATACCTCTCAACCTCTTAACACAAAAATCTGGACAAAGCCTAAAATAATAAGGAAAAAATGCCCAAAAACAGAGACAAATTTTAAATACTGCTCTTATAAACTTAGAAAGTTGCTAGAATAAGAGGACTTCTTAGTGTGAATTTTCTGAAGGATATGAAGTCTGAAACTCAAATGTGTGTCATTATTTAGTAACTTCAATCCCAGAAAATCAAAATTTTATTAGGAACAGACCAAAAATATGAAGCAAAAATCTGAACATTCAGGTAAACTATGGACATTTGAGAGGTATGCATGGTAGTTATGATGGAGCAAAGTGACAGAAACTACAGTCGTGTAAAATCTTACCATAACAGTTGATGTCCCTCTCTCCTCTGGTGCAGTATTTGGTACAGAAGGGATGTATTGTCGTGGATAGCCCGTCACTTGGCCACTATAAATAAGCTTAAAAGAGATATTGGTTGTGCCGTACTTCACATTTATGCTACGTACACAGAACATGGGGCAAAAAAGGGACTTAAAACGCAACTACCTATAACTGTACTGCTTCAGAAGAGAACAGGCATCATAGGGCAAAGGAGTCCATACGCATCCAGAAGGAAAAAATGCAGAACAAACAAGAGGGGGTTGGAGGGAGGAAGCAAATACTGCCACAATGAAGAGGAGGACATCTACTGTTATGGTATGATTTTATACAATTGTACTATGTCATTCTATATCACTTGCAGTATTGGTACAAAAGGGAGAGTAAAAAAGCTCAAGCCCAGAATGGGAGGTGGAAAGCTGAGAACAGTCCTCAAAAATTCCACATAAAATGGTATCAGCAAAACCTGCTCTGGCCCTAGAAACTATATCCAACTTATAATGCTTAGTAAAGGTATGCACTGAAGACCAAGTAGCAACTTCAAGGATAGAATGATGTCTAACCTCTTCAAGAAGGCATCAGAAGAGGCAACAGCTCTAGTGGAATGAGCTCTAACAAAAGCAGGCAGAGATTTGCCATCAAAATAATAACAAAAATGAATAGAGTACTCTGCAATTAATTTTTAAAGTCTGATAACTCATTACAGTCCCAAAAATATGTTCCCAATTACTTCTTTCTTCCCAATCAAACCTTCAACATTTGCAATCTACCTGAGGAAACATTCTTCAAGTCTGCTTGGGGTATTAAAATACCTATGCAAACACTTCCAAGCAAAAATCCTAAATCTTCTTGATTCTGTTGTATATTTGGGAGCCTTACATATATCCTCTCCTTGTTTCTTTGTGAACTTTCCAACCTCCTTCGATTCTTACAGTTATCATGCAATACTTTATATGCCCTACTAATTATCCCTCCACACTCCTGGCTAATTATAAATATTAGCTCTGAGATTACACAATCCCCATGGAAAGGAAATATTTCCTTACTCATGGATTGTCGATCTCGCACACCTGTCAAATACCTGTCTGCCAATCAAATGGTGTTGCATGTCTGTGTGTTGCAGCACTTGCCATTCACTCCAGAACTTGGCACCCATATAAATCAATGCCCTTGGCATACATACACACACACCTATATAATATACATAACACATACACACAAACACAGATATATTTTATATATTTATATATATATATATATATATATATGGTACCTGTCAAATCTTTGAACGCTCAAAATTTCGAATGTTAAGAGCAAACGTTTGAAATTTTGAGTGCTCGAAGACAGACTTTCAATGGCACTGTATGGTGCAGATAGGGAGAATTTCCCTTTTCTACACTGAAGTGCAGTCTCGGAGTTGGTATATTTAAGTAGGGGGGGTGTGGAGGGCTTGCTCCCCTGCCTACACTGTTAAAGTGTTCTTTTCTGTCTTCTTTTTTTTTTTTTTATGTTCGAACATCCAAATATCGAACACTTGGTCGCGACCATGTAATGTTTGACATTTTGGATGTTGAACATTTAACATAAACCCTATATATATATATATATATATATATATATATATATATATATATATATATATACACACATATACATATGTGTGTGTGAGTGTGTCCGTGTATATACACACATATATATATATATATATATATATATATATATATATATATATATATATATATATATGTGTGTGTGTATATACACACACATACAGACACAACCATGCACACCACACATTCCATCTCTCTCTCTCTCTATATATATATATATATTTTATATACATACATATATATATATATATATATATATATATATATATATATATATATATATATATATATATCAATCAATATAGCTATTATGTATATATATATATATATATATATATATATATATATATATATATATATAGATAGATAGATAGCTCTACACACACACACACACACACAGATAAACAAAAACAATTAAGTCCAGCACTAACAAGGAAGATGAAAACCTTTTTATTCACAAAAAGCTACAATGGTCAGAAGAGAAAAATCCATCAGCAAACTGCAGTGTCTCCACTTATGGAGCATCTTCAGTGCATGGTAAAAGTAAAACACCAAAAAATATGCATTTAAATAGTAAATTCACATACACTGTGACTCAAACTGATTAAACATTTAAATATATGCTTGACTATTAAAAAAGCCAAAAGACGCATCTAACTGTGAAACCCATACTATCAATGTTAATACTAAATATTGCTGCTTTTTATATTAACCATTCATGCTAACAATTTAATAAAGAACTAGATCAATTTTTCCCAAAAATAAATGAACAAATGAGTAAAAAATAATAAAGCCATTTGTAAACATATTATACAAATTCATCAAGTCCTGGGCTATACATAGCTCCTTATCTAGGAACCCAGCTTGCTTCTTTTTTATCAAGTATTATTTGACAACAAGATTTATCAACATTTTTAGTATTAACCCAATCTATTCCAATAGTGTATATGTGTTTCTCTCTCTCTTTCTATACATACATATATATATATATATATATATATATATATATATATACATACACACACAGAAAGGTAGATATTAAAACAGGAGCAGGCCCAACAAGGAGCCTTGGGACACACTACTGGTCACTATTCTTTTGGTGGAGGTGCTGTCAGTGATCCTGACTTCTTGGGTCCTATCTGTGAGCCAGCCTGCAATCCAGTGAGTTATGTGGGATTTATGCCTAGTTCAGATAGTTTGTCAAAAATACTTGAATGTGGTACTGTATCAAACACCTTGGCCAGGTCAAGGGAAATGGTATGCACTATTTTCTCCTCATCTGTAGCCATGGTGACCCTCTCAAAGATGTCAACAAGTTAAGCAGGCAAAACCTTCCCTTAATGGAGCCAAACTGGAATGGGGTCCAGTATCTGTAGTTTGCCAAAGTCTTTGTTGATCATTTCCGCGATAATTTTTTCCATGGCTTTGTATGCAAGACTCATCAAGACCGATGCATTAATAGTTCCTGATGTCAGCTGATGGTTCACCCTTGTGAAGAAGGATGATGTTGTGGCCCTCCAGTCACCTGACACATAACCTGTTTTGAGTCTGTAGTTGAAGAGTGCTTCAAATGACGATGTCAGGTTATGTTTTATGCTATTCAGGAGGCAACTGGGAATAGTGTCAGGGCCAACTGAAGCACTGTTTTTAGCTTTACCTCCAAGACCTGCTCCCTGTTGATAGATGGGGGATATGCTAGAAGGGATTTCACAGGGGATACTGGAGGTGAAGTTAGAGTTAGATTTTTCAGCCAGTAGATTTGCTATGCCACCCTGGTCAGTGAAGGTTGTGGAATTTACCACCAGTTCTGCACACTGTCAAGTATTACATTTCAGGTTCCTGATATAGCTGAAGAAGGCTTTGTGACGGTCCTCAGCCAGGGACACTATCTTGACCTTATAACTGGCATTGCTGAACTTCATTAGACCTCTTAGGTTCTTTTTTAGATGAATCAGAGAGTTCTTGTCTCGAGTTGCTCTTTATTTTTTTTTTTTTTTTAACTCAAATGATTTTTATTTTGATGAAATAACACAATAATTTAATACATTCATAACATTCAATAACTATTTACAGTATTTACATTTAGCCTGACAAAAAGGATTCAGATAAAAACATTTGTAGTTAAATAATAAGTTAAAATATAAACTATGACAGGAAGAGTTTGGTTCCATCTGTAGGGTATCAATCAAATTCAAAATTTCCTCCACGTACTATTAACCAATGGCTTAGGAAAAGTTCTTAACTCTTTAGTTCTTTTCTCCATTAGTATGCATTTCTTCAGTGATGATAGGAATTCCTCCATTGTGGGTGCTACATTAGAGTTCCATCTTCTAGTTATACATTTTCTGGCTATTGCTAATATTATCCACAACAAATACAGGTCATCTTTCTTCATATTATTACTATTAACAACATTCAATAAAATTAAAAACTTTGTCAAAACAAATATATCGGTATAGATAGCTTGAAGAAATTTGTTAATCTCATTCCAATATGGTTTAATATTAGTGCAGTCATAAAAAGTATGAGACCAGTCAGTATTAGTGGACAGATGACATTTCCAACATAACTTGCTGTTTGAAGGGTTCATTTCTGAGAGTTTCTCAGGTGTCAAAAAGGATCTGTGTAGAAATTTTCAATGAAAAATCCTCCAGAATTGTGAGTAAGAAGTTAGTTTAACTGAAAATAAAATGTTTGTTTTATCTTCCATTGATAATGATACTTGAAACCCTTCAGTTAGGTATTGCCAGTAAGAATCTTTAGCAGCTGTCTTATAGACAATTAAAGTGTTATATAGATATGATAATTCATTCTTAACAATGATATTATTATATGGAATTCCAAAAATCCAGTTTATAATTTTTGGTACGGTTTTGAAGGATCCAACCAGTCATTACGGGATAGGCCATAGGATGACAATATACTGTGTGTTCAAAGCTTGTTGGTTTTCAGTACATTGCAACCAACAAAATAGGTTATTATTTTCCCATAAACGAATCAGGGAAATCGATTGTAGTAGTAAATGGTATTAAAAATCTTTGCCACAGTTTTATATCTAAATTTGTGTTAATGAATTTTCTAAACACATCATAAATACTGTTTATTAGTGTTAGTTTGGTTAATTCTGTTGTACTATACTGTAAATTTAAACTTAAATAGTGCCATATCTTATCTTTGTCAATTACCAAAGCATTCTTTAATACATAATTTTCATTCATTAGTATAATGAAGTATAACTGTTTCCAATTGGAAGAGTATCTAGGATTTATCCAATTTATCACTGTTTTAATTATAGATGCCTTTATATAAGTTTCAATCTCTGGGAATTTTAAACCCCCCTTGTTCCCATTCTCTGATATGATGAGAATATGCCAACTCTACTTCTTTTGGGGTACCATAGGCATTTCATCAGAGTTGAAGTGATTTCTTTAAGGGTTTTCTTTCCTAGTAGAAGGACTTGTGCTATATATAATATTTTAGGTAACAAAACCATTTGTATCAGTTGTCACCTATCATCAAATGTTATAAACAAATTATTCCATTTGCTTATTAATGTCTTGATTAAGTCTATGCCTTTAGCATAGCTGAGCTGTAAGGTTTCCTCTATATTCTTGCCTAGGACTATTCCTAAATAGTCTAGAGTTAAAAATTGGTTTCCAATAAGATGATTAACTGGAACCTGTATATTCTTTTTTTATTTAATAATAAATATTTTGATTTAGATTTGTTGAGGGAGAGTCCTACAATTTTTTGGAAATTTGTTGTTACTATATCCACTTCACCTAACCCTTCCTTAGAGTTGGGTAAGGTAAGATATCATCAGCAAACATCATTATTTTAGAAATATATTGGTCATATATATTTATACCTCTTATATTTGGGTTATTACATATTAAAATGGCAAGTATTTCTATGGCCAGAACAAATAGGACAGGGGACATGGGACATCCTTGTCTAGTACCTCTAGTGATTAGGATTGCTTTGGAAGTAAAGGGACCTAATTTGACATATGCTAGATTCTTTTCATAGATTTTCTTTATCACTGTTATACAAAAGGGGGGAATCAAATAACTGTAAAACTTTAAATAAATAATGCCAATTTAAGGAGTCAAAGGCCTTTTTAATATCTAGACCTATTATCAATGCTTCATGGTTTCCTCTATTGAGGTAATCTGAGTTAATACTCTTAATATTATCCTGTGTATGCCTGTCATGTGTGAAACCAGTTTGGCCTTCATTAATTATTTTAGATGTGGGTATTTTTGAATCTATTGACCATAACTGACATAAATAGTTCATAATCATTATTCAACAAAGAAATTGGTCTATATGAGTTGCAATGATTAGGCTCCTTATTCTCTTTTAATATAGGAGAAATTAGAGAATATCTCCAAGGAGGAGGAATATTTGCTAATGTTTGAATTTCAAGAAAGATTTTATGTAGGAGAGAGATTATAGAAGAAGGGAACAATCTATACATTTCGATAATTAAGCAATCTATTCCAGGTGCTTTATTAGACTTACTTCCTTTAATCCCATCTCTAATTTCCTTTTGAGAAATAGGTTTATGTAGATCTAACTTAAGTTCCTCAGGAATTCTTGTTATGTTGGAAACTATATTTCCTAAATTCTCACATTCATTTGTACTTATTTTATCTTTATGATGCTCTGCATAATGATAGTTAAAAGCCTCCAAAATGTCCCCTATGTCCGAGACATTTTTCTTTTTCCCTTCATAAAAAATACTATCAATGTTATTAATTTTTGATAAGTTGCGAAGATGCTTAGGAGAGGTAGCATAATAATTTAATTTCAGTTTTTCCATAGCTAAATTGATAATATTTAATTGAATTTCTTATCTGCTTTTTCTATTTTCTTATTATTATCTATAGCAATTAAGTTTTTATTAGAGTTAAGAGATATTTGATTTTGGAGTTGCTGTAACTCTGAGTCCCATTCTTTAATTTTATTTTTGTATCAGCTAATGGTTTTACTATATAGATAGGCCTTAAGAGAATCCCAAACTATAATTGTGTTTGCTTTAGGTTTATAATTAATCTCTAAGAAAAGTTGAAGTTCAGAAGTTATCCAAGATTTAAAATCTTTAATTTTTGTGATATATGAAGGAATCCTTGAAGTAATAACTAACTGATTGAATTCCAACTGCATTGTTAACAACATGGAATTATTATCTGAAAAGGGACAAGGTTGTACTAAAAAATTCAAGATTTTAGAATAAAGATCTTGTGAGATATAAATTTTATCTATTCTAGCTTGGGTACCATGTCTACAGTCTTGGTGTGAGAATAGTAAAGAATTTGGTCCCAAACCATTAAAGGTATCTTTTAATTTAAACATTTCTGTCCATTTTTTAAAACTGTTTGGCTGAGGACAATAGTCTAGAAGATTTTCTATTGGTAGTTTCTGTAATATCTGTGATACAATTTAAACCACTTCCTAGTATAATATTACCTTTAGAAGTAGTTGTAAAAGTCTAAGTGTTTCTTAGCTAGTCCAACCCCCATACCTGGGAGAACCAGTACAAATTAACCAGGGTCCAAATTCTATTATTAAACTTAAGTATAACTAAGGCCATGAGCCCATCATTGCCTACATGTATGTAAATGATTTGGGGATTTAAGAAAGTCTTTTTCCATGCAATTGTTACTCATCTGGCCTTATTTTTATAAAAAGATTGAGCACGTATTGTGTATTCCTTAGGGTCCCACATAAATGTGTCATTTATTTTAAAGTGTGTCTCTTGGAGAAAAACTACTTGAGCCTTGTTTAGTTTAAGATACCTTAGTAGGTTGGCTCTCTTATATGGGTTGTTTAAGCCATTAGTATTTAAGGATATCAAAGTTAAATCCATATCAGAATTATTTAAAGATAAATAATAAAGGAACTTGCATTAATAAAATCCTGCATATATAATACTCTTCCTGAATAGACAATAGAATATAAATTGTTGTATTTCTATTTATCTCAATCCAAACAACTTTCCCCATGAAAGATAAAAGTAAAACAATTGTTTCAGGCATTTCAAAACTAGAGAAACAGTTAAATAACAAAATAATTTGCATATTTCACTCTGATATAAACTTTAATATTCCCTATACATGGAATGAGATACATTCCTAGTCTAGCAAACAAAACTAAATCTGCTAGACTACCCATCCCAACCATCAACCTTTGTTGGTTCGAGCCCATGAAAACAAAGTATAAAATGGAGAATATATTATAGATTAAGAAAAAAATAGTAGTGATAAACAACTAATTAGATATTGATTCCAGTTAGGCTTTACAGATAAGTTACATACACTATTATTAGAAGCATTAAACATTTATACAGTAATTATTCACTAAGGAAGCAAGAGAGATATTAGGATATATATACTCTGAATTTAGTGCTTAATAGACTAAGGAAACATTAGCTTTATTAACAATCTAAATGATTATCCAAAATACCTAAGCATGTCATTGTATTAGTTCTAATAAAAACTTCAAAATGGCAGAACAAATCAAAGAATCATTTAGCGCTGTATTTACTTGCCCTCTAAATAAATCTTATCATGACAAACTCCCACTAAATAAAAACTTCACGAGAATTGGGTGTTAGCACATAGTGAGTGTGTGTCATTCCCAAAAGATGTTAACATAGATTTTAGAAATATTCCATAAGACATATCTGTCCTTAATTAACTCCTAAACTTTTAGAATAGCAGATGTTTAAATAACTGACTAAAATCAATAATAATTAACTAGCATCAGTTAAAATGACAAAAATTAGTAAAAAACATTATTTATATAAAACTTACTATGGATAACAGATCTTAAAAGTTAATGACTCAAAGACAAAATTAAGATAGAGATAGCTGTAAATATCTACCATAGTATTAGGGTAATACTGAAACTCATAACTTGTTTGTTGTGTTATCACAAGTCATAGATATTAGGTTCATAGGTTCATAGGTTCATACTAGGCTATCTGCCCTGGGGCAATTATAAGCCTAGCCCGATTCTGTATGGCTTACGCCACCCCTTGATTTGAGTATACTGTGCCCTTTTTTAAGGTTTAGTTTACTGTGCCTCTGTCTAATAGTGACACAGGAGTAATCCCTGGAACAAACCTACGATCCCCCATCCACTTGTCGAGATTCTTCTTGAAGAGATTCAGTGAGGTGCTCTGCCTCACATGAACTGGAATTCTATTCCAGAGCGAAGGGAGCCTCTGGGTTATGAACCTGTCCTCCAGCAAGTTCTATTTATTTCTGTGCTGAGGTTCAAGTCCCTCGGCGTGTGGCTCTAAGGGATCTAGATTTACTGAGGTGGAGCATGTCCATTAATTCTGGATTTGACATAGCTTTGTATGTCAGGCATAGATCGCCTCAAGTAGGCGGTATGCAACTGAGTAGAGCTGGAGTTTTTTTAACCGAGCAGTATATGGCATCTGTTTGAGACCCTTGATCCTCTTGGTGAGATACTTTTGGGGTCTTTCCAATTGCTGCAGGTGTCGGGTAAGGTACATCCCAAAGGGGCATTGTATTCTATGATGGGCCTGATGAGGGATGAATAAAGGCACGATTACCTCTCGATCTAGATGTGAAACCCTTCGTGATGAGGTGGGCTATGTAGAAGGTCTTTCTAACCACTTTGGCAATGTGGTTTTCAAAGGAGAGATTGCTGTCAACTTGGGTCCCCAGGTCTCTAATAACTTTCTCTGTACTTAATGGGTTTCCGCCTATGTGGTAATTTGTGGGCACATTGTTTTGCCAAAGGGTATGACTATACATTTTTGGCATTTAGCTTTAAACCATGGCGCTGGCACCAGTTATCTGTCTCTGTGAGACCGTTTTGAAGGATGTTTGTGTCAGCTGGAGAGTTGATTATGGCGCCCAGTTTGCAGTCGCTGCGAACTTGGTGAGCCATAGTCCTCCCACGCTTGCCTGTACCTCGGAAAAGTATATACCGAACAAGAGTGGTCCCAGGACAGAACCCTGTGGGACGCCACTTGTGACCGGTTTTGAGTCTGACATGGCTCCAGCAACTCTCACTCTGTGGGTTCTGTCTTTGAGCCAGTTTGCGACCCATCTTGTGACATAGGGGTTTATATTTAAGCTGGATAGCTTATCTATGATGCCAGTGGGGTATTGTGTCAAATGCCTTTGCAAGGTCCAGATAGGCTGTGTGGACTACCTTTCCTTCATCTATGGCTTTGGTGACTGTTTCAAAGAAGTCAACCAGGTTCAAAAGGCAGGATCTGCCCTTGACAAAGCCGAACTGGGTAGGATCTAGTGTCTGTAGGTCCCCAATGTCTTTGTTTATGAGCTCCATGATGATCCTCTTCATAGCCTTGCAGACTAAGCTAGTCAGGCTTATGGGGCGATAGTTTCCAGGGTCCGTAGATGCTCCACCTTTGTGGAGTGGGACCACTGTTGCTGTACGCCATTCTGTGGGCACATATCCTGTAGTGAGGCTGAGATTGTATAGCTGTTTTATTTGAGGGATTAGTTCCTCTTGTAGTTCATGTAGGACAGCCTGGGACGCCATCTGGTCCCATGGAAGCAGTGTTTTTGCTTTGGAGAGGGCAGCTTTCACCTGAGCATCTGAGATGTTTGGGAGGCAGCCCTCTGCCGGGATAGATATTTGCTCTTTTGGGGAGGGGAGAAGTTCGCACTGAACCTGTCTGCCAGGATATTGGCGATGTCTGTGGGTTCAGTGTATTTTTGTCGTTTAGAATCAACTCAGAACAAGTCTGGGAGTTGCATCCCAAGTTTCTAACATAACTGAAAAAGCCTTATGATTGTCTTTGGTGTCCTGTGCAATTTTTCTCTCAAGCTGGCCTTGGAGGATTTTATGAGGGATTGTAATTTTTGCTAGTACTGATCAGAGATGCCTTCCCTATTAGGGATTTTGCTCTATCATGTAGTAGCTTCCTCCTTCTGTTGTACAGTTTATTTATGGCAGGGGTCCACCAGACTGGACGCCTGCCTTTGGATGATTGGGTCTTGGTTTTGTTTGGGATAGCATGATCCATGCATTCCTGGAGATGTTTGTAGAATGCATTTATATAGGATTCTGCAGTTTGGGCTGTAGTTTCCACTGGCCCTGTGGCCTTGAAGGATTCCACTTCAGTTTTGAGAAGTGAGAAGTTCGCTTTTGAGAAGTTTTTCACTGTGGTTTTCTGGGCTGGGGTGGAGTCGGGATGTGGACATCCAGTGAAATTAATTTGTGGTCTGATCTTACCAATGAGGGATATACTTCTGGTGTGGAGCATAGAGTCCCCATGTTGGTAATGATCAGGTCTAGTATGTTGTCCCCTCTTGTGGGAGTGGTGACTAGTTGTTCCATAGCATTTGAGTTTATAATTTCCAGGAATCTTTGGGCTAAGGTGCTGGGGCTTGAGTAGTGCTTCCAGTCAATGTTTGGGTAGTTGAAGTCGCCCAATATAATGGTGTTCGGAGAGATCTTCATGTTCTCCAATGTTTTCAGGAAAGCGAGGGATTCCTGACTTTGAGAGGGTGGTCTGTAGGATGCTATAAACTGAAAAGCAGTCTTGCCCACTGTTAGTTGCACATGGATGGTCTCCGATACGTGCAATGCCACTAACCTGGAGGTGTGGATATCCTTGATAAATATGGAAACTCCCCTCCTTTTGTGGTTCGGTCCGGGTTTTGGGGCGAAAAGCATGATATGAGGTATAGCCTGGTAGTGCTGGGGTGCTCTCTGGAGCCTTGAACCAGGTTTCTGTCACTGCACAGATATCGATGTTCTCCATACTGAGGAGAGCTTCGAGTCGTGCATCTTGAGGTTAAGACTTCTGGCTTAGCAGCATTACCCTTAGTATCTTGTTCCTTGTGCTCTCTATGGGGTGGGTTTGACTTTTGAGCCTTGCCTAAAAAGGCACTATGGGGTGGCAAGAGCCTTTGCCAATATCCGAAAGCCCAGTGGTGACAGGTGCAAGCCGTCCCTAAAAGCAACGTGGCTTGTCGAGCATGTCATCCCAGGCTGACAGACACTGGATCCCCTTTGAATGACACCAAAATTTTAGCCAATTGTTAAAATTGATCATTTTGTCTTTGTACTGTGGCATCATTCTAGGTGAGGGTAAGATGCTGCTCAAGGTCAGGGTCATACCAGCCTGGGCTACATGATCAGAGAGCTCCTCTATGTCCCTTTTCATATAGTCCAGGGAGGTACGTCTCAGGTCATTCACACCAGCATGTACAATGACTGAGTCATATTTGTATTTGCTTTGGAGTGACCTGAGTGCTTGCGTTATGTGGCGGATCCTAGCGCCCGACAGGCAGCTCACTGTGACCTTCTCTTTATTCAGCCTGGTGAGTGGGACGTCAGTGTGTCTGACAATAGAGTCACCTATAACCAGAGTATCAGGTGTGTTATTCAGCCTTAAGGGCTGTGGCTGCTTGGCACACTGACTTTGTGGGTTATGTGTTGTGTGTGTTTTGTTTTGAGGTAGCGTTTGCTTGGATGTCTGCTTTGGAGGTCTCTGTTGCTTAGGTAGATTTTTATTTAGAGCCTCCAGTATGTTTTTGTGTATTTATGTGTTTGGTTCGCTGATGTGGTGGGACTATGTGATACTGGAATTGTGTTGTGTGAGGTTACCTTCTCCTCCTGACTGGTTACATCACTTTTGAGATGAGAGAGCTCAGCCTCCAGTTTGGCTAAATAGTTGCATCTCTCACATATATTTGAACCTGTTTGGAAGAGGAGAGGGTTGTCCGTGTACATGAGACAGTTGTAACATTGCCTCAAAATTCCCAGATTCACCAGCTGGACTGGAGAGGAAACCACTGACTGACCTTTGGACATGCTAGAGTAATAGGGAAACTGAATTTAAGACGGACCAATAGAGGACAGGGTAATCGTAGAGATTATAAGAGTAAGTAGTGCTTATGGTTTAATAGTGCTAACTTGTAGGATTACTTAATTGGACCAGTGAAGGGCCTTAGAATGAGAATATGGTGTTTAAATTGAGAGATAGAGCAGTTCTAAGGGAAAAATGAAGAGCAGACTTTGTGGAGCCAGGAATAGTTTAAACCCAATTAGGCGGCGCTGCCCGTTGTTGCGCTATGCTCAAAAACTACTGAGCTCTTTCCCTGTCATAAAGTACTAATATACTAAAAGACATGACTTTATAATAACTGAAAACATGACATCTGAAATAAAAATAATATCTAGAATACAATAAGGAAATCAACATATTAAATGCAAAGTAATTATAGTTCAATCAAAATTATTCATACATATATTTGCTAGGATTTAGATGGTGTTTGAGTATCCTTACAGTTATTACCATTAGTCATAAGCATTTCCTGTAAATGTATAAGCCTATACTAAACACTTGCAGGAAAGTTATTAATAAAGATCTATTTATAAAAAACTCCAGTATATTCACTAGAAATAGTGGCTATAATTAACTGTTTACAAGAAAAAATAACATTTCTGTATATATTTGATCACAAAATATAGTCACTATTTATAAAAGGGAACCATGAATATGTTTGCAGACAGTGTAGCTCATAATTCTTGTAAAAGAAGGCTACTATGCTATATTGACCAATCAGAGACTTAACATTCACAATTAGGCTTGCATATGCACATTAGATGTAATGTAATATACTCTGCATGCATAGAATGCATGATGTCATGAACTAAGTAAGAAAGCTTCACATCTGATGTTGTTAATCTTCGTTCAGTCATTACTGATGGGTAATCGGTTCCGTCCTCGGAACTGAGCCAGCCATATGCCAAGCTTGTGTCAGCCAAAAACTCTCAAGCTAAGATGTTACCCAGCATGCTTCCCCCCTGTTACCTCAGAACTTGTTTGCCACATTGCCTAACAGACATGTCAAGCCACTTTTCTTGAGCGAAGTATATTTCTTCAATAATTTGTCAGATATTTCAACAATTTACCAAGTTTTATTAATAACTCTTAAGTCTTTATCTTACCCTATCGCATTATTTTTCAGTATTTCAAAATATTGCTTACCTTTTTAGGCAACCTTCTTACCATCACTTGTAATCACTTCTTCTTTACCCTTTTGGCTAGCCTCTCTCATACTATTGTTGGTTAATAGGTGTGTACTAGGCTAATGTCCCTGGAGCCTGTACTAGGCTAATGTCCCTGGAGCCTTTACAAGCCTAGTCCATAGGATTACCCTGGCATTGTGCCACCCGACCTTAGTTCCCAGTGCCTCTGTTGAATAGAGCCACTGGAGTGATCCCCAGGGTGAATTTTCTATTTCTCATCCACTCATCAAGATTTCTCTTGAAGATGGCCAGTGAGGTGTTCTGTTTGACATGCATGGGAAGTCTATTCCATAGCATGGGCAGTCTCTGGGTTATGAACCTGTCCCTCCAGCACGTTCTGTTGATTGTGGTAATGAGGTTGAGGACCTTGGAGCATGTGGTGTGGAGGGATTGGGATTTATTTAGATGTAGCATTTCTAACAGAGCTGGGTCAGACATGGCTTTGTAAGTCAAGCAGAGATCGCCTCTAAGTAGGCGATATGAGACAAAGAATAGCTGGAGTTTTTTGAGTCTGTCCATATAGAACAAGTGTTTAAGGCCTAGGATCCTCTTTGTGAGGTACTTTTGTGGCCTCTCCAGTTGTTCCAGGTGTTTAGTGAGGTACATGCCAAATGGGGTATTGTACTTGATGACTGGCCTAATGAGGGAAGAGTAGAGGGAGACAATGACCTCTTTCTTCCTGGATGCAAAACCCTTAGTAATGAGATGTGCCACATAAAAGGACTTTCTGACCATAGTGGCAATGTGGTGGTCAAAAGAGAAGTTGCTGTCAACCTGTGTTCCCAGATCTCTTATAACGCCTTCTGTGTTTAGTGGACTACCATTGATGTGGTAATTCAGGGGAAAAAGAAGTCATGTACTCACCATAATGTTCCATCTGAGTACTTCTACTTCACCTGTCCCCAACCTGTGGGTTCCTGAATCCACACCGGAGCGGACACGGCCAGACCCTCCAGCCACGGCCCCAAGCCCCATGTCCCCCCACCCGCAATGCCCCTGTCTCCCTTCAGATCAAGTTTACCACCTAACAGGTATCAGACACCCAACCCAATGACACCTTATCCTCCAACACAAAACGTCACAAAAGAACTTTAGCCCTGACAGAACCAACAATCCCAACAATAACCATCCGGTACAAGGGACATGTCACATCCCAAAGGATAAGGTTAGGGGGAGGGGGGGGCAGTTGAAGACAAATGAAGTAGAACTACTCAGATGGAATGTTACGGTGAATACATAACTTCTTTTTCTGAAGTAGTTTATGTCATTTGTTCTTCAACTTGTGGGTAATTTCTTCTTCTTTCTTTCTTCTTCAGTAACGATGTCTGACAAAAAGTACTGTTTTTTAACAGGTGCTTAAATGCATGTTTGTGTCTCCCACCTCACTGTTGACCCTCTGCGTGGGATATGTAAGAATTTTTCTTCTCGTACCTTGAATGAGAGGAAAAATAAGAAGTTATGTACCTACCATAACGTTCCATGTTAGTTGTCTTCTTCTCGCCTTCTATCTTGCTGGATGGGTTCGGAGCCGATCCTCGGCTCCGACTCGGCCAATACTAAAGCTCGAGAGCTAATTCCACCGGCTCAAGGCTCCCCTATATCCCACAATGCTAGGCGGTAACTACTCAGATCTCGTTTGATAGCTAGACCAAGCAACTCTAGTCTCCATAGAATGGAGTAGGGAAACCCACATCAAAACAACCTGCGTAAAAGGTATCGCAGACCTCAGAAAGGAGAAAAGAGGTGGAAGAACGTGTGGGAATGACGACTTCCAGAGGAAGAACACAAACTGAATTCCTGTCGGTCTGTCCAGGCTTGGGGGAAGGAGGGTGGGCGAAGAAATAAAGCGAAAGAAGGCAACTAACATGGAACGTTATGGTAGGTACATAACTTCTTAATGTTAAGTTGTCAATCTCGCCTTCATTCTTGCTGGATGGGACCGCCCCTAGCACCTTATCCCGGGTGGCCTATCGGAACAGACTCTTGAGAACAGTGGAACCAAAATTGGCACGGCTTCTGGAAACCATGTCCAATTTGTAATGTGAAATGAATGTATGAGGAGAAGCCCAGGTGGCTGCTGCACAAACGGAATCTATTGGCAGCCTATCCTGAAAAGCTACGGATGTAGCTAATGCCCTAGTTGAATGAGCTTTAGGTCTTGAGGGTAGTTTTTGATGTCTGATCTCATAGATGAAGGTAATTGTAGAGGTGAGCCATCTAGAGAGGGATACTTTAGTAACAGGAAGGCCCAATTTCCCTTCCCCATATGACAGAAACAATTGATTAGATTTCCTGAATTTAGTCCTGTCTAAGTAATATCTAAGTTGGCGATGAACATCCAAAAAATTTAGCTTTTGTTCCGACCTGTTCGAATAGTTAGGGAAAAAAACGGGGAGATCAATAATTTGGTTTAGGTTTACTTGAGAGGAAACTTTAGGCAAAAAGGATGGATTAGTACGGAGGGATACCCTATCTTTGTGAAACACTAAGTAAGGAGGACGACTGCACAGAGCATGGAGTTCAGATACCCTTCTCGCTGAAGTTATAGCTACCAGAAAAAGTGTCTTCCAAGAAAGCAACTTCAGAGAACATGAAGCCGCGGTTCAAGGGGGAAGGATTAAGGATGCCAGAACCAAGTTCAAATCCCATTGAGGCGGGGATCTTTGATTGGAGGTTTGAGAAGAAATACGCCTTAAAAGGCTTTACAGAGTTTGTGAGCCATGATGCTAGACTCTGAAACACCAACATGAAAATTAGATATGGCAGCCAATTGAACTCTAATGGTAGATGCAGATGATCCTAAATGAAAGAGTTCTGCTAGAAAGTCTAGAATAGACTGGATAGGTGCAGTAAAGGGATCTATGTTTTTTGATGTTGCCCAAAAAGAGAAGTGTTTCCATTTGCTACTATAAATCTTCCGGGTAGAAGATTTATGAGAGGCTATCAAGATATCTCGGACCGAGCGAGATATTGAGGGAAGCCTGGCTAAGGTTGGAATCGGAGAAACCACGCTGTGAGGTTTAGAGAAGGCAGAGAATGGTGCAGCTGACCCGATTGGTGGGTTATCAGATCTGGTACTGGGTCTGGATGCCAAGGCTGCTCCAAAAGGTAACGATGAAGAAACGGAAACCATATTTGTCGAGGCCAGTAAGGGGCAATGAGGATCATTGTCACTCTCAAGGCGATGGCTTTCTGAATTAGTTGAGATATCAGTGGAAAGGGGGGAAAGGCATATAGAAGTCCCCGGGGCCAATCGTGGACTAGAGCGTCTCTGGTGTGATGGCTTGGTAACGGGAAGAGAGTGAAGAAGTCGTGACACTTGCTGTTTTGGGGAGTAGCAAAAAGATCGCAGCAAGGCTGGCCCCATCTTAGGAATACTTCTTCTACAACTGATTTCTTTAGAGACCACTCGTGGGCCATGAGAATTGCTCTGCTCAATTTGTCTGCAATAACGTTGGATTTTCCGGGAATGTGCGTTGCTATCAGAAAACGCTGAGAAGAGATCGCCCATTGCCAAAGTCTGAGTGCCTCTCGACATAAAGGGTATGATCTGGTTCCGCCTTGTTTGTTGATGTACCACACTACGGACATGTTGTCCGTTTGAATTGCAATAGTCCCAGTGGGAAGAGAGTCGTGAAGGGCTTGCACCGCTAAAAGCACTGCTCTCATCTCTAAAACATTTATGTGCAAATGGCACTCGAAAGGTTACCACGTGCCTTGGACTGCCCCCCCCCCCCCCCCACACCCGATCAGGGAGGCGTCTGTTGTCAACGTGGCGACTGGGGGGGGGAGAGAGTGAAGGGTCTTCCTCGTAGAAGTTGAGGTGATGTGATCCACCAAGACAGTTGATTCTTGCATGATTGAGTTATCAATATGGTATGGGACATCGGGAGCTGTTGAAAGGACCATTGAGTAAACAGCATCCATTGGAGGATCCTCATGTGAAAGCGAGCTAAGGGGAGAAGGGGAATAGCTGCTGCCATGAGTCCTAACACTTTCAAAACTAGTCTGGCTTTGACTTTGTTGCATTGTAAGAGAAGGGAAACTTGCTTTCGAATATCTGACACTCTCTGCTCTGTGAGTCTGGCTGAAAGATTGAGTGTGCCTAAGGTGGCGCCTATAAAGGTACTAGATTGACAAGGCGACAAGACAGATTTTTCTAAATTTATCGAAATGCCTAGAGCTTGGCAAGATTGGATGGTGAAGTCGCTGAATAGAAGAAGCTGATGTCTGCTGGTGGCGGAAAGGAGCCAGTCGTCTAAATATGGAAACACCTGGAATCCTTGACATCTCAAGTGAGTCGCGACCACTGCCATGCATTTGGTAAACACACGGGGGGCTGTAGTGAGACCAAAGGGCAGGGCCCTGAACTGGTAGTGACTGGCTCCCAGCCTGAAGCGGAGATATCTCCTGGAGCGTCTGTTCATCTTGATGTGGTAGTACGCGTCCTGAAGATCTATCGAGCACATCCAATTGTCCTGACCCAAGAAGGGTAGAATGGACTGTAGCGTGACCATCCGGAATTTTGTTTTTCTGACATACTTGTTTAAGTAGCTGAGATCCAGTATGGGTCTCTAGTCCCCTGTTTTTTTGGTACCAAAAAGAATTTGGAGTAGATTCCGGATCCTTGCTGGTCTGCTGGGACTGATTGGATAGCTCTTTTTGATAGCAGCTTTGAAATTTCTAATGCTGCTTGTTCCGTTAGACCGGGTGGAACGTCTGGAAGGGATCTTTTGGGTTGAGATGGGATGTGAATAAAGGGAATTTTGTAACCCTCGGATATGATCGACTGTACCCATTTGTCTTGAGTAAGGGAAAGCCAGGCTTTTGGGTACAGGATAACCTTCCCCGACTGCCTCCGAAGGTGGACAGCCGGGCAGCCCCTCAGGGATGCTGAAAGGGTTTGTCAGAGAACATTTCTCTGCTACCCTGGTTTTGGACCTCCTCTGCCTCTAGGGCGTCTATTATTATTCCCCCTCTGCCTCTAGAGGGGAATCGACTTGCGTCAGATGAGACTCCTGGGATTGTTTGCGGAACCACATCTTTCCTCCCTCTGACCTTTGGGATAGGGTCTAGAAGGGGTAGAAAAACGGACTCCTACGGCAGAGAGAGTCTTACCTTCTACCTCGCACCTAGTCAATGTATCCTTCACCTGTGGACCAAACAAGGATGATCCATCAAAGGGAGAATTGGTGAAGGACGCCTTGAAAGGGTCCGCAAAGTTGCATAGCCGCATCCAGGCGTGACGTCGTAAGGCGACACCTGTGCCTGCGGCTCTACTCGCCCCATCTGCAGCATATGAGACCAGCCGCATGGAGGAGTTAACGATAGAATTCAGGGTTGCCAACTGGGAGTTCATTGTGTCTTTGAACGCCTCAGCTGTAGGATCCTTTATCAGTTCACCCATATCCTTGAGTAAATCTCTCTGGAGACGAGTGACGTGGCATAAGTAATTCAGCGAACGCATTGAAAAGGTCGCTGATGAGAACATCTGCTTGCCGTACCTGTACATGGTCCTAGATTCCTTATTAGGAGGATGGACAGGAACCGAAGGATCAGCTAACTCCTTCTTAGTGGCCGCAGCCACCACCATGGCATCAACAGGGACACCTTTGGATAAAAAATCTTTATCTCTAGGGGCAGTAATAAATTTAGATGGTCTCCTCGGGGTGGGTTCCACTGAATCAGGAGCCGTCCAAGCCTTCCTTGCCACCACTTCCATAAGGGGGTCAAAGGGAGGGGACACCCAGGAGGTAGAAGGGTGAGAGCCAAACGCCTCAAGATACACTGACTCATCCTCCGAAGGGTTAAGGGCTGGCCAGTTCCCCCTCTGTTTGAGGATCTCAAGGATGTCAGCAAAGGAGATATCCTCAGAGGGGGATCGAGGGGAACCTTCAGATTCCTCTAAGTCAGTGTCAGAGGTGATAGACTCAGGGGAGTCAATGTGCTTCCTCTTGCACTGCCTCTTCCTAGGGGGATCTCCTACCGGGTCAGGAGAGGCCTCGGAAGAGGAGGAAATTTCCAATGGGGAAACTTGAGGAGTTGGCTCTCTGCGGTCTGAGACAAGGGGGTGAGTAGAAATCACCGCAGGCACTGTAGATGGGGGTCTGAAGGAGCCGACTGTGGGGCAGAACCTGGTTCTAGCACGCTCCGCATGACCTCGAAGGCACCCCTGTCAGGCAAGGCCAGAGGCCCCGCTCGAAGAGACAAGGACCTCCCCAGCACCGACAGGGACGGCTCGAAGCCGATGTCGGAGCCGAACTCACCAGCGCCGAAGCCCCGAGAGGGAGAGCGGGGTCGGACAAGGGTCCGATGCCACTCGCCCCCTCGGAGCAGACGAGGGAAGCTCGGCACCGAGATCCTTCCAAGGAGGAGATCGGAGCAGACGACGGAGCCGAAAGGGAAGGTATCGGATCCGACGCACCGACAGTCATGGCTCCGACAAGCCCTGGCTCCGAACTCAAAGGAGTCGGAGGAGGAATGTATTGGGGAACGGAAATAGCCCCTGACTGCTGAGTCGGGCTATGCAGCATTTGGGCCAGTGCCTCGGACTTCAGAAGTCTACACTCACTACCCTTTGCAAATCGTGGTCAGATAACCTGGAAGACCGTGAGGAATGAGTTTTATGGCTCCGTTCGGAAAGAAGAGGGGATCCTGGCGCCGAATGCATGGAGCCGATAGAGGGGGATCTGGATCTCTTCATAGACTGTGGCTCCGATAAGATTATCGGAGCCAACTGAGTTTTTTCAGCCTCGGCTCCAGCCGGAGCCGAGGTAACAGTATGAGGCTTAGAAACATCGTCTCCGGCCGGAGCCGATGTCAAAGCCGACTTAACCTTTCCAGCAGTCAACTCAGAAACCGGAGTCGACTGTTTGGAAGTTTTTGAAGGCTTCTCCGACACAGACTGAGTCGGGGGGCCTTCAGGCTTTAACAAGCCCTGCAAGATTAATTTATTCTTGCGTTCCTGCAGGACTCTAGGGCTAAAACCATGACAAACAGCACAAGAGTCCTGCAGGTGCAAAGGTCCCAGGCAATACACACAAGAAGTGTGACCGTCTGTCAGAGACATTTTCTGACAGCACGAGTCACACTTCTTGAAGCCTGAGACCTTAGAGTCTTTTGACATCATGAAAGGAGTGCCTGAAAACACAAACACACTACAGACACACCCTCTACTGAAGAAATTATTAAAATATTAAGGCTAACAGAAAGCCACAAACACACATAAAAGCCCTTAACAAAAACTACTAATTTAGTCACTAAAGGACTGAGGGAAGGGAAGGGACCGAAGGCCTACAAGTTAAGGGAAGAAAGGAAGGGAATATAGACCCGAAAAAACAGGGGTCGATTTATCTACATATTAATTAAACTAAAAAGGTTATGGTATGAAACAAAAAAGGGGTTAAGAAATACCTGTTATGGTAAAAACTCTCACCCACCTGCCTGAGCCGGTAGAAAAGCACCTCGTCAGCTATAGCGGCAAATGAGATCTGGGTAGTTACCGCCTAGCATTGTGGGATATAGGGGAGCCTCGAGCCGGTGGAATTAGCTCTCGAGCTTTAGTATTGGCCGAGTCGGAGCCGAGGATCGGCTCCAAACCCATCCAGCAAGAATGAAGGCGAGATTGACAACTTAACATTAAGTGATTTTAAAAGGGCCTCCTAAAAACTTCCTTCAGCGAGCCTATCTTTGGGCCTGAGGTTTCACTGCCTCCTTTGAAACCCTACAAAAAAAAAAGTCATGCTGAGATGTCCTCGAGGTCTCTTCCATCGTCTCCCACTGGAGACCCTAGGAACTGAGACTCAAAAAAAGTTAAAACTGACAGAACCTTTGGAATTTACTTCATCTTTGACTAAGACATCCACACCTTTTTCGGCTCAAGCACTCGGTGCAGACCTCTTTGGCACCGAAGTCCTCATTGCAGACATATTCAGCACCATCTCTGGAATTGGTGCAGACCTCTTCGGCACCTATCATGGTGCAGACCTCTTTGGCACTTACCACTGGTGAAGACCCCTTCGGCACCGATGTTCTTTTTGGTTCAGATCTCTTTGGCACCGATCAATGGCGCAGACCCCTTCGGCACCAGCCTTGGTGCAGACCCTTTTGGAACTGATGTTCTTTTTGGTTCAGACCTCTTTGGCACAGACAGTTTTACCGGTGCAGACATTTTCTTCACTGACCTCGGGGTGCAGACGCCTTCGGCACCGACACTTTCGGTGCAGACAACCTCTTCGGCACCGATGACCTTGTTCTCGGTGCAGACACCTTTGGTACCATCTCTGATGGTGCAGACCTCATTAGCACCAGAGTTTTTGGTGCACACTACTGCTACAGCACCATAATTTTTGGTGCACTCATCACTTGTTCAAGCTAGGATCAGGACTATCTATGCAAGAAGCCTCTCTGAGCAAGATGTTGTGCGCCTTATCGATCAACTGCTTGTGGCCAGAGGAATTTCTACCTCCAGGACATCTCTCCCCCTTGGAGGTGATCATTTTTCTCCACAGATTCCAACCTATTCTCCTGCATGTCCCACTTGTCACGTCTTAGGACAGTAGCTCCGCCGTTCGTGCGCCTCCGCTTCACAGCCGTCTTGAGACTCCAGACCAAGAGCTGGTTCTTCCGGGTGGGGTGTGCCCCCGGTTCCCAGGTTGTCATGCTTGGTTCCGGGCTCTCATCCCTCCTCAGGAGGGCCAGCCTTCCAGGTCATGGAGAGGCCCTTGCCTCAGTAGGCAAGTCTATACTGTCGGAATCTATCGCCTCCTCTGGGCCGCAGTTGACGAAAGCCACTCCTGTTGGACACCGGGTACGAGAGTCTCAGGACAACCTTCCACAGGAGACCCCTTCTACAGTGTCCTCTCCAGAACCTCCCTCCGAGGAAGTACATCATAAGAGCATGTGCAAAAGGAAGCATGTGGACTCCCCAGTAGAGTCCTTGATGGAAGACACAGATTTTGATGATGGGGAAGGGTCCCCATGTCACCCTCTGGTGAGGTGTCCTTTGGTGACATCCTTGATATCCTGAAACAGAGAGGTGATTGAAAGTCCTCCAACCCTTCCTCAGAGGAGTCCGTGTTCCTGCAGGCTTTCCGTGCCTGGCCCCCCTACCTCCTGGGTTACTCCACCTGCCAATGAGCTGGTCCAGCTCATCGTGCAGTGTAGTTCTGACACCACTGAAGCTATTCCCCTGGAGGCCAGATAAATCTTATCTCCCCCGGAGAGTGATCCCCACTGGTCTAAAGGTCTCCCAGTAGATGACATGGTGGTGGTGGCCGCAACTAAAAAGAAACTGGCAGAAGAGAGCCAGACTATCCATCCACCCAACAAGGAGTCCCAGGTGGGGGGATAGACTAGGGAAGCATGATTTCGCATCATCAACCTTTGCAGTCAGGTCCTTGGACTTTTTGGCACATTTCACCAGGCTTCAAAGGGACTTAATATCTGAGCTCTCTGAATCCTTGGCTGGCGTTGTCTCTGATGAGGTCCGTGACAAAGTGTCCTCACAGTTAGCCATCCTTGAATCCATCTCCAACTCCTCCATGCGCCTGGTTTCTCATGCCACGGAAGGAGCAGCTAGAGTGGGTGGGTGCTGGCATAGTCATGAGACGACATACCTGGATGTGCCTTTGGGATTTTGCGGACTCCTTCAAGGCTTCCTTACTGAATGCTCCCATTGAAGCCTCTTTTTTGTTTGGACCCAAAGTAAAAGACACACTGGCTAGATGCGAACAAGACGGTAAGACCCTATCTGCCATTGGTGTCCGTTTCTCCACCCCTCAGAGATTCTGTTCCAGAAATCAGAGTAGTGGAAAGATGTGGCATGAGAAATCACAGGGCCTTTTCTGTGATGCACGTGCCTAGTTCTCCCCCAGGGGCAGAGGGGTAAACTCCACCCCTTTTGGGGCAGGGGAGGTCTGGGAAACCAGGGTTCCAGGGATTCTTTCTCTGGTCAACCCTACCAGCGCTTCTGAAGGGTGGCCCAGCTGTTTACCTTTGGAAGCAGTTGGGGGCATTTTTCCTTGTACCCTTTTGCCTGGCAAATCATAACCACAGATTCTTGGGTACAATGGATAATTACCAGAGGCTATCACATCCCCTTCAATCTTTGTCCTGTCCCCCTCAGAAACTAAAGGGAAGAAGCAGCACTACAGATATCAAAGCTGCTATAATAAAAAAAAAAAAAAGTCATCCAAATAGTCCCCCTAGACCAGACAGGACCCAATTTCTACTAGAGACTTTTTTTAGTGCCAAAAAAAGACTGGGGACTGGAGACCAATTTTGGATCTCAGTCTGTTAAACAAATTTGTAAAGGTACAGAAATTCCGGATGGTCATGGTACAGTCTATCCTTCCACTGTTGGAAAAAGACAACTGGATGTGCTCTGTAGATCTTCAAGATGTGTATTACCACATAAAAATGGACAAATTATCAAGAAGATGTCTTCGCTTCCGTGGGGGAGCCAGTCATTACCAGTTTTGAGGACTGTCCTTCGGACTCTCTACAGCCCCCAGAATGTTCGCCAAGTGCATGGCAGTCGTCACAGCCCACCTGCAACTTCAAGGATTCCAGGTGTTTCCGTATCTAGACGACTGGCTCATTACCTCCCCCCACCTGGCATCTACTGGAAGAAGCCCTGGCATACTCTCTTCACACAGCACAAAGCTTAGGCATTTCCATAAACTGACAGAAGTCCTATCTTACCCCTTCTCAGTCTGTTTTTTCTAGACACAAGAAACTGCACAGACTCAAAGGTGCAAACAGGATTTAATCTGGTGGATGTCACAGAACTCTCTGCACTGGTCTCGTCCCTTCACCCCCCCCCCCAATCAGCCCAAGGCTACAGTGACCACGGATGCCTCCCTGATGGGGTGGGGGGGCTGTTTCAGGGAAAAACAGTCCAAGGCACTTGGTCAGAACTAGAGGTCCATCTGCATATCAATGTCCTAGAACTGAGGGCGATGCTTCTAGCATGGCAAACATTCCACTCCATCCTTCTGTTAGGGACTATTGCAATATAGTCAGACAACATGTCAGTAGTCTGGTACATCAAAAATCAAGGCGGAACAAAATCATACCCACTACGTCGGGAGGCCATGAGGATATGGCATCGGTCGATAGCTACCAACAGCTTTCTGATAGCAACGCACATTCCTGGGAGCTCTAACATGATAGCAGACAAACTGAGCAGGTGCATTCTCCAACCTCATGAGTGGTCCCCCAATCCTTTAATGGTGGTGGTGATTTTCAACCACTGGGGCTATCCTTGATGTGACCTCTTTGCTTTCCCCTACCAACCACAAATGCAGCAACTACCTCATCCTGATCCCCCTTCGGGGACAGTCACCCAGGAATGTTCTAGTCCATGACCGGATCTTGGGTCTACTTTATTCATTTCCTCCTCTCCCCCTCATTCACCAATTTCAGAAGAAAGCCCACAGGTTGAAGAGAAAAGTAATCTTCATTGTGCCATATTGGCCTCGACAAATCTGGTTTCCCTTTCTATGGCCTCACCTGCTAGCTCGACCATGGATTCTCAATCCAACACCAGAGCTGATGTCTCTTCCACAGAACCTGATTCACCCTAACTTGATCAGCCTGAAGCTCACAGCTTGGCTCCTCCACTTCCTGCGATTGCCAGGCAGCATGACTTTTCTTCCTCAGTGAGTGACATACTTATTGCCTCGCATAAATCTTCCACCAGACTAACATACCTCATCAAGTGGAAAAGATTTACCATATGGTTAAACGAAAAGGTATGGATCCTTTCTCAGTTCCTGTTTCTCTAGTACTTGAATACCTCTCAAATCTTTTTCAGTTTGGAATATCAGCTTCTACCATTCGAGTTCACTTGGCTGCTACATCTAATTTTCACAACGGTTACCAAGATTCCTCACTTATGTCACACAAGTTGTACAAAACTTTCTTAAAAGGTGTGATTCACTTGAAACCCCCCATTTAGAGAACCAACGCAGCCTTGGGACCTATCATTAGTGTTACAAACCCTGAAAGCACCTCCATTTGGACCAGCATCCTCTTGCGACCTCAAGTTTCTATCATGGAAGACTTTGTTTCTGGTCACCATTACTTCTGCCAGACGTATTTCTGAACTCCAGGTCTTGTGCATCAAACGCCCCTATTTGGTTTTCCATAAAGATAGAGCATCACTGAGAACTAATCCATCCTTTCTGCCTAAAGTGACTTCTGAACTGTCTATAAACCAAACAATTGACCTGCCAGTTTTTCTTCCTCAATCATTCAAACAGAGGAAAGTATTGCCTACATACCCTAGACATTCACAGAAAATCCATTTTTATTCCGACAGAACGAGACCTTCTTGCAAATCAGATCAGTTATTTCTGGCCTTTTCTGGACCTAGATTAGGATGTCCTGTTTCTAAGGTCACATTGGCTAAATGGTTGAAAGACTGTAACATTTACTTACAAAAAGCACAACATCCTTTTAACTCGAACTGTAAGGACCCATTCTACAAGGTCAGTAGCAACCTCTACTGCCTTTTATGCTAGAGCTTCTCTAAATGACATCTGTGCAGCTGCAACTTGGGCCAGACCTCATACTTTCATCACTCATTACAAATTGGATTTGGCCTCTAGAGGAAGAGCTTCATTTGGTTCAACAGAGCTCAGGAATGTCCTTCCATTAGGGCCTCCCAGGAATAAAGGTAAGCTGGGGACTCTATCCCATCAGTAATGACTGAATGAAGATTAACATCAGATAAAGAAGTTATGTCTTACCATAACGTTCCATCTGTGTTGTTGATCTTCGTTCATTCATTACTTCCCACCCTCCTTCCCCCTTCCGAAGGTTTCTGGTGGATCTCATTGTCCTATAACAGCAGGTCATTTTGACCAGAGGTAGCCTCTGCTTCTTTCTACAACTTGCAAACTCGATCTGAGGTAACATGGAGAGGGACATGCTGGGTAGCATCTTAACTCGAGAGTTTTTGGCTGACGCAAGCTTGGCATATGGCCGGCTCAGTTCCGAGGACGGAACCAATTACCCATTAGTAATGACTGAACGAAGATCAACAACATAGATGGAATGTTATGGTAAGACATAACTTCTTTTTCTTAGATTTCAAACTGACATTTTCCCACTCAGCACACTACACAGTACAGTTTCCTGACCTCACTTTAACTGTGTAACAAAGTCTGCTTATTGACAGTATCAAATGCAACGTTTAACTGTCAGATACTTCCAAACAGTAAAATAACATTCAATGCCAATGAGAGAGAAAACAGTACATTAAACTCTACAGGAAACATAACTTGTAACCATTTAAAAACCTTGTGCCATAAAACATACAAGCATATAACTGTCAGAGAGACCCAATTTATGTCAAAAGCCAGTAAACAGCTTTTTGTTCACACAGGTACCAATATATATTCTGAAACAATCAGAAGTTATAAATATTTAAAAAACTAGTTAATAAAAATATATACTAAATCATAGATATGCCTTTATCCCATGTTTCCAAAACAGTTTTGATAAATAATCTAAGCAGTGACTATGCCTGTTACTTGAAATAAAGCATGTCATCTTAAGGTCATAAAAGCAAATATAGCTTACTGTTCAAGTATATCACTCAATAAACCAGTAATATTATACTAATATACTAAATGCATAAACAGATATTTAATTTGTATATGAACAAAATAACTATAGAAATGAAAAGCAAAAAGAGAAAGAAAAGCAATAAGAAAAATATTGTCATGACATATCTTACTTGAAGATTTAGCAAGTAAAAAACAAATTTAAGTCCAGTTGCAGTAAATGCTTTGAGAGATTTAGTGGGAACAGCAATCTCTGACTCAGTTTTTTTTTCATTTTAACATCAGTCCAAGAAGATTTATCAGTAACTCACTTCAAAGATGCAGATGCCCATTCCATATCTTCAGGTAAGGAAATAATGTTATTGTTTTTAATAAAGGCAGTGGCTTCCTCTAGGGCATTAAATGATCTAATTTCATTCTGATATAGAATTTTTATTCTGGCAGGAAAGACAAGCTGAGTTTTGATGTTATTCTGCTTTAAACAGTTTTACTAATGGTCAAGCTTTTTTCCTCTGTTCCAAAACCCTAGTAGAATAGTCATTATCACACCTAATTGGGTTTTGATTAAATTTTAATGGACTTTTCCTCCAGGCAGATTTTAGGACCAACTCCTTGTCCAAATAAGATAGAAGCTTTAGGACTATTGATCTGGGAGGAGTAGAGGAGGATGTTGATCCTGGCTTTCCTAAAGCTCTATGAGCCCTTTCAATACCAAAGGACAGATCCTCCTTTACATCTAAAATCTCTGAAATACAGGTATTCAGGAAAGAAATATCTTCTCCTTCAGCTCTCTCAGGGATGTCAAAAATCCTTATATTTGACTTTCTCTCCCTGCTTTCCAGGTTATCCACTTTATTAAGAAGTCAAATGTTTTGTTTGATGAGAAAATCTTTCTTTCTTTCTTCTTCCTTCAGTCTTCCATCAAGATCATTCAGGGATGCTTCTAAGTGTGTTATTCTGGACTGATGCTGCTGCATAAATTCCTTGAGAGAATCTGTTTCTGACAATTTTCCTTGAGGTTTTGTAAATTCTCCTTAAAATCATCCATTTTTAGTGAGAGGTCTTGTAGAGCAGATGTCACAAGCTGCATATCTTTTTTTAAAGCCATGTCAGAATGAAAAGTCTTTGAAGTGCTCATCTCCACAAATGATATATTCTTCTTTATAATTTGACAGGAAAAAACTTTCCTAAGTTCACTAAAGTTACTAATAATATAGTTTACACTTTCATCTATCAATTCTAAGTATTTTTGCTAAAATAAAATAAGTTATTTCCTGTTTTTTGTATTAGTTTCATGGAGCTCTGAAAAACTGCTGCTATCAGTTGGCCGTCTTGGTTCCGCCTCCCTCGAGTTGCTCTTTCCGATTGTAGCCATGACTTCTTTCTTTTGTTATATAGTCTGTTAAGGTTAGGATTCCACCAGTGTGGCTTATTTTTGGTGTTAGATCTGGGCTTACCTCTGGCAGCCTCAATGCAGCCATTTACATGTTTGTGAAGGGTCCTATCAGAGAGCCATTTTGCTTGCCTGGGCTGTACTGAGTGTAAGTGAGTGGTCTTGGGACCGCATATAAAATATGTAATATAGTTAAGTGTTTCACTGTCATTGGCGACCAAAGTCAACCTCCGGGCTCCACTCCAGGTGCATTCAAGCAATAAATGTAATAATGAATGCCCAATAGTTACCTTCAAATTCTAATTCTCTAACATCTTAGTTACTATTTTTATTTTCAGATAAACAGATATGGAACCCTTGGAGCATAATTTGCATAGCTGTCAAGAGAAAGAGACTATGCACCTGCATATATTTATTTTACAACAGTCAAGTGTTTCGCAAAAAAAAAAAAAACACAAAGATTCCCCACATTCTTAGAACCTCATTAGGCAGCAAACATCACTGTAGAAATGGAAACTTGGGATGCATGTTTAAAGCACCAGTACAAATTTTCAAGACAAACCCTGGGCAGCTGACATTGGACTAGCTCTGCATTTCTAAGGGACTTATTGGATGTGTGTTCCAAAGTGAAGATAAAATGAAAATTTTTTTTTTGCCATTGTTTGTTGTAATACCATTGTTCAACTTCTTACCTTAACTATTCTCAGTCCTCTCCACACCAAGAGAGAGGCTGTCCCTCCAAAGTATGCAGAAGCCCTTACATACATAAATGACCCCTACAGTAGTCTAGTCATGTATGCACAAGCAGTTATGACACCAAAACATTCCTCCAAAGGCCCCACCAGAAGAGTGCCCATGTATGTACAAGCACTTTGACATCAAAGTGAAAACTTTCCCACAGGATCTCTCTAGCAGTGTGACTACATGAGCACAGGCACTGAAATTATACCAAAATGAAACCTTTTCCCAATTACCCCTCCAGTACATCAGCCATGTAGGTAGGTACAAGCAGTTAAATGACATGAAAATGAAATAACGCACCCGCAACGCATCTATTAGTTCTCACATGTATGCACAAATGCTTAAATGACACCAAAAGGAAATATCAGCCCAAACAACCCCTCCAGTAGTTGCTCATGTATGTTGTTTGTCTTTTCGGCTTTTCCCTGTTAGGGGTCACCACAGCGGAACTCTGGTCCACTAATGATTGGCAGTCGATTTTTATAGTGCTGAGTTGCCAGCCCGACGTCCAACCTTCAGCGAAGGCACATCCATTCATGCATGTCTTTCGGAGGCCACTCGACCGTGGGGAGGACATGCAGACTCCACACAGAAGGCACTCCAGCTGAGAATCTAACAGGAGAACCAGTTGCCCGTATATGTACAATCTAAAAATAATGGATGGACAAAGATCCAAAACCAGGGACAGTTTTTAATTATTGCTTTTATAAACTTAGAAATAACAAGTTACATATTAGAATGCATTTTCAGTATTATCCGAAGACTCAAACTATAAGTAACATCTGTCCATAATGATTTTCCACAAAACTCCAAATTTAATGAGGAATGAACCTATAATATGAGGTACAAATCTGGGCATTCTGCAAAAATTCAGACAGTAGAGAAACCAACCTTCCAGACAGCTACATCTTAAGGAAACTATAAACAGAAACTGAGGAAGGGACAAAGAGCTATCATTTTGAAGTAAAACAACTTCTGGTTAACAAATGAGCTCAAAGCCCTCCTAATCCTCAGAGAACACCTGGCATGAATGGAAGTACAACTCCACAAACATCTCACAACTACATAGTTACCCGACCTTGCAAAAAATACGGACACTACAAAACCTAATTAAACCTTTACTTATAAAATTAGTCTACTTCTTAATGTAGTAAAGATGGGTATCAGAAAGAAGTGTAAAGTTTTGGTAGGATTAGCTTACATGAGTATAGGGACAAAAGAAATGTTCCTCATGAGGATGCATGTGAAAAGTTAGAAGAGACTAACCCGATTACTGTCTCTCCACTTTCTTGGTCTGTCCCTTGCAACTAGAGCACGGGAAGAAAATGGGACAGTAAGAGTACTATTCAGCAGCTGTATCACTTATGTGACAGGCTACTGACTTTGTAGTCCTGGGTCTTAGTGCCTGCCAAATTCTACCCCCCAACTAGTAAACACAAAAACGGCTGCAGCGAGACCACAGCATACACTGCTTTTATTACAAATAGAGTGAGCGCTTTCGTCGGTGTAATCCACCAACTTCATCAGACAAGTAAAACCACATATTGTTGCAGCTTAAACACTTTCAAACAGCCATACCAATTAAACAATTAAAGCCATTTTTTTTTTAATTAAAGGGATATTCCCAAAATTGCTACAACAAACAATGCCAAAGTGGAAGTGAAAACTGCATTAACTGTACTGTAAAGTACATTATGTATAAAATTGAATCCTTTACATTACATGGACATTGCAGAACATTTATCTCAAATTGAGACAAAAGAATATAAGTAAAACAAACCAATAAAGACGACAACAGGAAGACCTAGTCAGAGTTTTTGTAACTTCCTTATATACATGTTTATATCCTAACATTCTTCAAACAATTATGCTGCAAACCATCACCAAACCCAAATATTTAACACTAATACACTACGCATATGTTGAAATTAATTTAAGTTGGAAACCCAAGTATTAACTTGTAGGGGTTACTTGAGCCAGAAATCAATGAATGGACAGACTTACACCATATATTATGATCCTAATAAAGCACTAAGAAATGTAGAATGTGGATCATAGTTAATGCTGACAGTATTAAGTTATACTAATGATATTAAGTTAAAGAAGCCATATATAGGGTAGCTTTATCTGTTAAGAGCCTTGAGTTTAAGAAGGCATCTAATAAAAATGTAGTCATTAAGCCCTGGGGGCACATGGGCCGATGTACGTACTTGCCATCTTAGTTCACATTCCTCCAGTCTAAGCTCCCAAAGGCCACCCCTAATATTGTGTTCTACCTGTTGTAAAACAACAAATTGGAATTGATGGTTGGGGTGTTCTATAATATGTCTCGCCAAAGCGTTGGTAGTGTTGTTCTTACCAATACAGTAGGTATGTTCATATACCCTTTGTTTAATTTTTCTCTCCGTTTTCCCAATATAGTATGCATCCCAGGAGATGCAAGTTGCTGCGAAAACCACTCCTTGGGATTCGCAATTAAACTTGCCCCTTATATGATGCTCTTTCTCCCTCAGTTTGACTTTATTTGTAGTTCAAATGAATCTACATTGTGGGCATCTACCACATTTCGCCATGCCCATACCTCTTTTGTCAACTTTGTTTCTCTCCACTAAGGTTTTCAAGTTAGGGCCCCTTTGGAAAGTCATAACAGGTAGTTTTCCCAATTTGATAAGACTGGTATCCTCGTTCATGAAGGACTAGTTTTTATTAAGGATATCACTAATGTGTGTAGCATCTAGAGAAAATGTTGTAATGAACCTGCTAGCTGTATTGTAATTAATGTGATCCCTTGTCACTACATTACTGACTGCCCATCCAGTATGCTCTTGCTCATACCCTTTACAAACAATCAGGTGAAAGTGACCTAAAATTCTCTTCCTATCAACTTCCCCAAAAATGTTACTGAGGAACCCCAATGGGTAACCTCTCCATTCCAGATAAGTGCTCCTGTACTCTGAACTGCTACACAATCGGTCAAATCACATAACAATATTAAGCAAACTATACTTAACATTATGTGATTTGGGGGCTTGGGGGCAGCATGCGTCCGACTGGGCACTGGTTCGACACCCCTACTCTAAGGTACCATGAACTAAACTTAATTTGTGTATGAAATCATTTAAATTATTCCCATTATTCTGCTCTTTGCTTATTTGTTTCTTTACATATTAATTTCAATTTGGTAACCATGTAATTGCACTGGTTGACAGACTCTTTTCAGTCACAACCTGATCTCCACGGTAGACACAAAGAGAAAATGGAAAATAGAATACAGTATTGTAGCACTTTCTGAAGGAATGTCAAACAATTTGGCAAAATGCAGAAGTGGAATTCAATTAAGATGATAGATAAACACATAAGAAATGGAAGTGAGGGCAAACTAGAACTAGAACTCTGAAGACCAAACTAATAAAATTGGACAGACAGATTAAACAATGTGAGACACGATCAGGAAAATTTTGAAAAAACCTTATATAACTATATTGTTCATAACAGAAAATCATTTTGTGTGTGTGTGTGTGTGTGTGTGTGTGTGTGTGTGTGTGTGTGTGTGTATATATATATATATATATATATATATATATATATATATATATATATATATATGGTTTACTATCAAAATTTAGATTGGCAGTTACGCGGAGCTGGGAGGGTCAAAAGTCTGTTTTCAAGTTTTAATAATGCTGATTTGAAAACTGTTCAATTCCACAGTAGTGAATGGTAGTGTGCATTTGCTAATGTAGAATCAAAACAGATCGCACTAGAGTGGGGATCGGGAAAGTTGAAATATAAAATATGCAGGTGGTGTGGTGGGTGCAGGAGGGCTTGGCCCCCTCCAAAAACGTTATTGGTTACACAGACTTTCGACATTGAAACTGACAGTGTTTGAATGTCAATTCCGTGTTACCATTTCCAAAATTTTGGTAATTCATTAATACCAATTTCGGTAAACTGATTCAATCAAAACTTGGAAAATTATTTTGATTTCCAACATTTGTACACACACACACACACACACACACACACATACATTTATATACATATACACACACACACACACACACATATATGCACACACATATAGACAAAGATGTGGTAGGACTGAAAACCTAAAAACTAACACAACATATATATACATTTACAAAATCTTATGCAAAACAGTTTTGGTTGCACAAAGGTAGTGAAACGGTGTGCTAATAGCATCCCGTTAAACTTCAGATCCTGAAATTAAATTACATTATATTGAAAGATAAATATGCACACATTGGACACAACGGACAGGAATAAAATAGAATGAGTAACAATGACCTGAGAACACTTCAGCATGAACTTACAGAATCATTGTATTTGTTATTCACCAGGTCATTAAAGTAAGAGGAGATTCCTCAGAACTGGAGACGTGGACTTGTTCCACCCATATTTAAGTGAAAGAGGAACAGGACAACCCCAGATTCACACAGACCCATAACTTAAGATTGGGGCCATGCACTTGTGCAACCAATATTTAGGTGATAGGGGAACACGAAAAACCCAGAGTCACAGAGACCCATAACTTAAGATTGGAGACATGTACTTGTTCCATCCATATTTAAGGGACAGGGGAACATGACAAGCCCAGAGTCACAGAGACCCATAACTTAAGCATAGATGCATGTACTTGTTCAACCCATACTTAAGGGACAGGGGAACAGGACACAGGGCAAACCCAGAGTCACAGAAACCCATAACTTTATTTTGTTTCTATGAAAAAGTAATGGCGAAGGTTATTTTACATAATGTATCATCAGCATTGAAAATACTAGGACTTGAAACTCTATATAAGCATGCGTATGGTGAAAATAGATATATAACTACCTGCAACATGATGCTCTGTAATCATTTATAACAGTTATAAATGGCAAATTGTGCTGTGGTATAACATACATAGCCTTAATGCCAGGCTTTGATAAGATCATACACAGAACAATGATCATTACATTAGAACAACTATTTATTAATGTAACTTTGATAAGATGGATAGCTGCACGGCTTACAAATAGGGCATGGCAAACAAACATTAACTGGACATGTGAATCTCTAAGTTACAGTCAGGGTGTCCCATAGAGCTCTAACTCAAGCCCATGCCTCTTTACGTTATGTCTTTCTGATCTTTTTTTTTCATTTCTAATGCTCTGTCTGCATGCAGGTAACTAAATGGGTAAACAGCTTACATCTGTCACAGACAGGACAAAATAACTTGAGTACTTCAAACTGTTTGGGCACAGGAGACTAATATGCTGATACATTTATCAACAGCAAAGCCTTTGACATTTGAGAGAGCTAGATTGAAGGATGGGTATTTAATACAGAGCGCCTGGGTATATGGATAGATCCAGTTTTGAGTTATTTTTTCTGATCATATCAGCAAATTGGTTAATGATCATTTTTAAATCTATAGGCTATAAAAAAATATTTATATTAAGTCTAGGAAATCTGAAATGATAGATTGTAAGTTACACTAAACCCAAATTAGAGTATGGAATAATAATTTAGAAATGTTATTATAAAAATTAGCTTAAGTATATATGAAAGAGCACATCGGAAATATACCAAGGCCATTCATAGATCTGAAAGTTTAAGCTATTACAAAAGATTAAAATATTGAACTTTTTACTCAAACTCATATTGATATTTAAATGGAGACCTTAAGTAGAGAGTAATTAGAGACAACTACCTCTAGGAATGTTTAGAGTTATCAAAGGGTAGTAAAGAATCAGACAATCTGTGTAGGAGATGATAAAGGAATGAGAGATGTAGTAACTTGTTCTCTGTAAGAGCAGCTGACACATGGATACAATGTCTAATTATATCAAAGCAAGCACTACTTCAGAATTTAAGAACGTCTTCTTCACTTACATGGAAATGATTGATCTGGTAAATTTGCAAGTGCATTACTGCCCATGTCAAAAATATTTGTATGTATGTACGTGTATGTAAAATGCGTAAATATAAATAAATATAAATAAGCTGTTTAATCAAGTGGTTATGTTACATATCCAAGGATGCCTCCAGGTTTATTTATGTTTTATTTTTAGGTGTAATTGTATTTTTTGAACTGAGTGTATATTACAGACATTTTGAGATGTCATGACTGATCAGCATATTGTCTGTTTGCAACAAAATATCACATTTGCTCTCCATTGCAATTTACACTATTTCTCTGTACAACCATTACATTATATAAAAAAAGCAATGTAAGCCTAAATAAATCATTAATTGCGAGAGAGTGAAATAAATAAAACCATGACTTCACACGAGACGTGTGTGTCTCCTTGCTTGTTTATTTTTTTAAAGAAATGAAATCACAATTTCACATGTAATGTGTGTGTCTACTTACTTATTTATTTATGTATGTATGAAAGTAAGTTGAAAAGCTGTTTTAAGTAAATAAATGTGGAGAATTTAGCTGGTTAAAATTAGAGTATTCTAAGGATAAATATGATCAACCTATGAATGATCAGGAGGAGAAGAACTAGTGGCTGGCTTCAGCCTCATGGGCCACAGACTGGAATGTAGTACAATGCCTGCAACATTACCAAACACTGTGCCTACCAACACAGAAGCCTGCTCACACTGTTTCATCATAGACTGGTGTCAAAGGAAAAAACTTTCTGCTTGCATGCTTTATCTCCTTGCTGCAAGTTAATAAAGATGCCATACTTGAACCTCACATGAATTGGTCTTTGAAGTTTTTTCCTTTGACAACTGGCACTTAAGAAGGATTAGTTTTCTGCCATGAGAAGGGTACCCTGCTCACCCAGCTTCAGGTCAGGGCTGTATTGGAAAAAATAATGGAGTGATGAAGTTTGGACCCCAAACTTATACCCCACACTCAGATTCCACACTCATTTAGCATAGTGGCAGCTTCTCATGGGCAGTGAGCAAGGACATCATGGGAAAACATCAATAAATTAGAAAGATGGAAGTACAACGCTTATGAAAGATAGCTGAAAAATAACCACTTATGCCATGTCTAACATTGTTGTCTCTTATTTGCAGAAACTGGGTATTACCTGTAAGATACACATGGCACCTTCCTACAATACTTTTGTTGACTGGAGCTTCCTGCATGTTTGATCACCTGGAACCTTGCTAGTGCTCTTCCATGTGAATGGTAAAACCTGTCTTACATATCACCTGCTGGAACATGCAGACATTACCTGCGATGTGTTATGATACCCAATGTATAACATGTAAAATGTGTGTTAAAGCCAAAATTATGATAATTACACTGAGGCCACAGAGTTTGCTGAGCTGTACACCTTCCACAGTCATTACTGTTGCCTACTATTTGTGGTGATACTTGTATCAAGGGCTCAAATGGCATTTTTGATATCTGCAGTTGTTGATCTGTAGGCCATTCTTCATCAGAGAGGGTGTTGTCCATTGACCGCTTACAGTTATGTAAAATGCATACTACCATGAACACCCACGACAAAGACTGTAATCTTTTACAGAGACAGAAATAGAACATGGCTGGCACAACAGATTTCTATCCCAAGGAATTTTATACTTATTGAATAAACTTACTATGCATGTCAAGCAATACTACACATGGTCTGTATTCAGTAATATTCTGAATGAATGGTCTGTAAATCATAAATCCTCTTTGGGGTATACAGCATGGTTCTTCTTGACTATGGAGCTTAACTCACTCAACAGTGCTTGGGCTTAGCTGTCTATGCTTATCAATGGTCTTTTGAGCTGCATGCCTAGTATATACCTATGAACTTATCAACCTAATATATAATTACCAAGTATCTTACAAATGTGTGTGCTGCATATAGAATATAACTGCACACAAAAACATCAGTTTATTGATGAATGTATTTCTATAAGCCACCTCATTTGAATGTCATTATATGGTCATTAATATATACTACGGACCACACCAATTTTCATACAACCATGATTGTGCTACAAGACATCTCTGAAATGCACATGCCCTGCATGGCAACACTTACTGCACAGTTTAGCTTTATAAACTGTGCTATTTTTCCTTTTTGAATACCACCTTAATGTGTTTTATGTCCTGTAAGAGTACCAACTATATACACACATAATAAGGTACCTGTAAACAAACAGGTGAATTTGTTTATTTCAATATGTAATGAAACAACAAATACATGCTCACTGAACTCTCCAGGGTACCATGAATTATACTTGACCTCAGTTTGAAATAATTTATTTTACCCCCATTATTTCTTTGTTCAGCTGTTTGTGTACTTACTAATTTCAGCTTGATAACCATGTAATTGGGAGACTGACAGAGCCTTTTGAGTCACAACCTGAGCTCCATGGTGCAAGACACAAACAGAAAAGTGTAAATAGAATAAAGAATTATATGACTTTCAGAAGGAATGTCCAACGGTTGGGCAAAATGCAGAAGTGGAATTCAAACAAGATGATAGTCGAAAAAATATAAGAAATGGAAATGAAGTCAAACTATAACTACAACTTTGCAAACAGGAATGGCATTATTGCTCACGCCTGAAATATTTGTATGTATTTCCATATGTAAAATGGATAAATAAACTGTTTAATAGAGTGGCTATGTTAAGTATAGACGGATCTCTGCATTTTTATTTTGTTAGTTTTATGTGCAATGGTGTTCCTTAAACTGAGTGCGCATTATATATGTCTTTCAGTCACATGATTCATCAGCAAATTTTCTCTCTGCAACAAAATATCACACTTGCTTTTACTTGCAATTTACATTTTTTCACTTTAAACCTGTTACATTATATCAAAAGTATCTATCTATCCCTAGATATGATAGTTATGAAACAGTCAAATAAATAAAACTATCATTTCACATGGAGCCTGTGTGTCTGCTTGCTTGTTTAATTTAGTTTGTAAAATAAATGAAAGTAAAATTTCAAATGGAATATGTGTTTCTGTTTACTTATTGATGTATGTATAAAGTTATTCTGGCAAATTCTAATTAGACATAAAAAGTCTGTCCAGTGTATAGGAATATAAATGCAATAAAAGCTATTATTTTTTTGTGATCTCATGACATTTCAGTTATAATTAAAGGCATACACTCAACCTTACAGTGCAGGGAGTAAAGCCTTGACAAACATTTAAATGGCTAAAGTCATTACCAAAGTCCAAGATAAAAGAGTAGACCTTCAGTAACTTTACTCAAAAGTGTTACACAGCAGCAATAAGGAACAAGTAGAAGACAAAGTCCATATGACTTCAAGACGACTAGTTACTCCCCAGGAAATACTGTCCAACATGTATCCCCCCACTGTTACTAAAGCGTGGGTCCTCACTGTGCTCTCTACAGCTAAACACACTACAGCAATGAGCCCTGATAACACCCAGGGATGCCTTCTCTATAGTTTGAAAAATTACAACTCAGACCCACTAAAATGTCTATTCTGCCACAGCCCCCAGACAGGCTTCATCCCTAGGGATGCAGGACTGCAATGGTCATCCCTCTACATAAAGGCGGACCATCCACAGACCCAGGGAACTACACAGCCATAAGGTAGACTAGTCTTATATACAAGCCAATGGAAAAAGTTATTATGGAGCTAGTAAATACATAAATCTTCAAACATTGGACCCATCCATGTTTGGTTTCGTCAAGGGTAGGTTCCACCTACTAAACCCAGTGGACTACTCTGAGAAGGCCACTTGAACCATGAATGATGGGCAAAAAAGTGCACACTGCCTACCTTGACCTGGTAAAGGCATTCAACACACTACCTCACTTAAGTATTATACACAAACACAAAAATTTCGACATAACTCTCTATATATCACGATGGATAGTCAAATGGCGCATGGATAGGACACGAAGTTAGGGTGGGGGAATCCATCTCCACAAATAGGCCTGTTACTACTGCTGTTCCACAGGACTCAGCACTTAGAACTATGAACATTCCCACTACCTCTGTCACCAGCTTGGTAGATATGGGCATCCTGAGGCAATGTAGAAACTGCCTCAAATTTAATGAAAACCAGTAAATTATTAAACAAACTGATCTGGTATATGAGAGATGTATTTACACAATGTCACTGGAGGCCAAGCTGTCACATAAACCATAGTACATCTACGTACTAGCCTACTACACAGTACATCTAAGTATAAAACAAAATACTTTCATAACTATCCACAAAAAAATGAAAGCTTATGACTTCCCAAGGACTCTCCTCTTTTCAGGTGATATACACCCAAACCCTGGTCCTACCACTATTCCTAACACCCCACAAAATATCACCACCAATTGTAATCAACCATGCATACCAAAAAAGAAAATCTCCTTCTATTCTATCAATACTCAAAGTATGCTCAACAAACTAAGCCAGTTTCATGCTTGGGTATCTCTTCATACTCCAGACATTATCTCTGTCACAGAAACTTGGCTTAAACCTCAAAACCAAGATAAAGACATTCTTCCTCCAGGTTATAATATACTTTGCCAAGATCGCTTAAAGAAAAAAGGTGGAGGTGTTGCTTTAGTTTACTCTAACTACCTCACTTCTATCTTTCCTAAAGAACCGATTTTCTCCTTTTGAAATACTAATAGCAAACCTCAAACCCAATGACTTTACTACCATCACAGTAGTAGCCATATACATTCCACCAGGGGACAACATCCCCTTAATGGAAAATATACTGTCATATCTCTCCCTAAATTTCCCTAATGAAACTATCCTTCTTGGGGACATAAACATTAATTGGCATAACCTCAATAATCCAAAACCTCCACAACACATAAACCTCCATGGATTTACACAACTATTCTCCAAACCTACCCATACTAATAACTATCATTCTTCAAGCTCCTTGATAGATTGGATACTTGTTTCTAACCCCAGCAAATACCATAACCCTGAAACTCTACCTGATGTCCTGAATGACCACTCACCTATAAAAGTGCTACGATACATCACCTACCTCCCCAAACCACACCGGCTTATCACCTGCTGTAAACTTTCAAACTTTAATCCAGACACTTTTAAAACCCTCCTCTCTAGAATTAACTGGAATTTCCTTACTCAGCTCCCACTCAACGAAGCAGTAAATGCCTTCAAATCAACTTTCCTAAATATTTTAAATATTCTAGCCCCACTGAGAAAAGTTCAATTAAAGGCAAACATTTCACCTTGGTGAACTAAAACCACCCGTACTCTCATGAAATCTAGAGATAGGGCATGGAAAACATGGGTACAAACTAAACTTCCAGCTGACCTCCTAAAGTATACAGAACTTAGAAATCAGACAGAAAAAAATTATCAACACAGACAAAAAAAGACGTATTATAATCCCCCCAAAACATTAAAATCTGATCAAAAAAAATTCTGGAATGCCATAAACCAAATACTATACCCAGGCAACCAAACGTCACCAAATCCATGTCCTGACAAGTCACCTGAAGAAACTGACAACACCTTCAACACCTACTTTATCGAATCCATTTCCAAACTATTTAACCCCAACCTCTCAAACAACATCACTTAAAACCACCTTTTACATCCCTCAACCACTATCTCAACTCCTTCTCTCTCAAACTTGTCTCTACTGACTATATCAGAACTCTACTCTCAAAGCTCAAACCATGCTCTGCATCAGTAGACAATATTCTTTCTTACTTTCTCCAGATTGCTGCACACTCCCTTGCTATGCCATTATCTATACTAATCAATTGCTCCATCTCTGAGTCTAAAGTTCCTTCTATCTGGAAACAGTTTTAAACTCTTCCTATTCATAAAGGAGGTAACTCCACAGAAATATCTAATTTCAGACCTATCACTATCCTCTCCCCTCTCTCTGAAATCCTTGAGAAATGTATACACAAACAAGTTATGCATTATCTCTTATAAGAAAAACTTCTTACTCCAACATAGCATGGCTTCCGTCCCAAGCATAGTACAACCACATTCACATTATCATTTCTCAACACCTTAGCCCTGGCTAAAGATGATCACAACCTCATATCCTGTCTATTCCTTGACCTTTCTAAGGCTTTTGACAGACTCACACTCACACACACTGCTACTTAGTAAACTTGTAGACCTAAACTTCTCCCCGATACAGTTGCATGGTTCTCTAGCCATCTCTCTGATAGGCTGCAGTCAAACTCGGCACTATCTACCCCTCTCTCAGTAAGAACTGGTGTTCTCCAAGGTTCCATTCTTGGACCTCTACTGTTTAATATCTTCACCAACCCACTCCACTCCTCTTGTCCTCAATCTAACATTGTCCAATATGCAGATGACTCTACAGTCATAACTATTGCTAATTCCCCCTTAGAACTCCTAACATATACCCAGACATCTTTCAACTCAGTAGAGACACGGCTCACTAATAATTAGCTTATCCTCAACCCTAAGAAAACAAAATTACTACTCTTTCTACCTAAATCTGCAAACCACATTAAACTCTCTTGTTCCATAAGGTCCCTAAACAATACTCCTATAAAAGTTGAAACTAGCACAAAACTCCTTGGCATTACCATTGACAACCAACTAAAATCTGATCTTCAAATTAACAATTGTATTAAAAAAAACACCAAAAGCTAGGACTACTGTACAGCAACAACAAATTCCTAACTACTGAAGCTAGGATTTCTCTTACCCATACCTACCTTCTACCATGCTTAACCTATTATTCCCAAATGCTCACAAATCTGAACCCCTCCGTACTTACCAAATTAGAATCAACATACCACAAAATAGCTAGATTTGCAGCTCAACAAACCTATACATCTCACCACTGTCTCTCCCTAAAATACCTGAACTGGCCCAAACTACCTCACCTGTTCCTACAATCTCAACTCCAAATCATACACTCCATCATACACTCCATCCTATACGAGCCTGATTTCTGCCCAAGTCCATCTTCTCTCATCTTTCATTACTCCCCTACCACACTTCTCCGAAGCTCAACCCAAGACCTACAAAAATCCATAAACCCAAATCCAACACAGGGTGCAACTTATATAGCTACCATACCTCTCTATTGCATGGAACAAACTCCCAGCAGAAATAAGGTCCCTGACTCACCCCAAACAATTTAAGCTAGCAACCAAAAACCACTTTAAAAAAGACTGATCCTGTCATTGTACTCAACCTCCCTGATTATTACCTACCTTTTGTAATACAGTCAAACTAACTTACTAAAACGTAGCATTAACTACTTCATCCTATGCTTCCTATGCAACCTCCAAAGCTTCTTCTATACTCTGCTCCCTAAAATTCCTATGTAACCTTTTAAGTTTCTGCTACTCTGCATACAAAACCTTATATTTACTCAACTCTCTTTTTAAACCAAAACATACAACTTATTCTACTCTTTTAACATTCTCCTTTTTGTTTATAGGACTGTTTTATCTGTCAACAATATACATGTATGTAGCTTACGTATTTTAACTACCAAAATTCTCTAATGCTATTTTTATTGAAATGTATCTGTATTGCTATTTTTATTGCATTGTAAATCTTTGGAGCTTTTCTCCCCGGGCCTCTGCTGAAAAAGGGCAAGAGCTCAGCCAGACACGCCCGGTCAACAAATGTAAAATAAATGAATGAATAAATAAATAAATAAAAGCACTCCTAATTATTTATTTTACATTTGTTTACTGGGTTAGTCCGATTGGATACATGTCCATTTTCAGCGGAGGCCCAGGGAGAAAAGCTCCAAATAGACAAACTTACATAGATTACACAAGAAGTTAGATAACATTAGAAAATATAAAAGTGATTATGTACAATGGTTTAGTAGTGTTCCCTAGTAGGGACTCACAATTATCATGGACAGACACAATTAAAAGCAAGAGACGTCAGATTGGATATAGAGCTTGGTGATGTACTAGCATGTTATGATATTTACAGATTATGCTTTCAGTTTATAATTTAATCAAGGCTGTTACATGGGCAAAGCCAGTTCATTTTGAGATACTGTTTGAGTTTTTTTTAAGAGACTTGGAGGATTGTAGGGTTATAGGTTCATAGGTTGATACTAGGCTATCTGCCCTAGGGCATTTATAAGCCTAGCCAGAGTGTGTTTGGCTTTCGCCACCCTTTTAGATTACTTGACTGTGCCTCTGTATAGTAGGTCACAGAAGATAGCCCTTTTAAGGTTAGTTTACTGTGCCTCTGTCTAGTAGGGACACAGAAGAGATCCCAGGGGTAAACCTACGATCTCCCATCCACTCGTCAAGATTTCTCTTGAAGAGAGTCATTGAGGGGGTCTACCTAACATGGATTGGGATTTTGTTCCAGAGTGAGGGGAGCCTCTGGGATATGAATCTGTCCCTCCAGCATGTCCTATTTATTTCTGTGCTGAGGTTTAAGTCCCTGGAGCGTGTAGCTCTAAGGGATTTGGATTTCCTGAGGTGGAGCATGTCCATTAATTCTGGGTTGGACAAGACTTTATACGTCAGGCACAGATCGCCTCTGAGTAGGTGGTAAGCAACTGAGTAGAGCTGGAGTTTCTTTAGCCTAACTGCGTAGGGCATCTGTTTGAGTCCCTTGATCCTCTTGGTGAGGTACTTTTGGGGTCTTTCCAGTTGCTGCAGGTGTCGGGTAAGGTACATCCTGAATGGAGCATTGTATTCAATTATGGGCCTGATGAGTAGAGGAGCACAATGACCTCTCGATCTAGATGTGAACCCTTTCATGATAAGGTGGGCTATATAGAAGGTCTTTCTAACCACTTTGGCAACATGATTGTCAAAGGAGTGATTGCTATCTACTTGGGTCCCCAAATCCCTAATTACTTCTTCCGTACTTAATGGATTACCACCTATGTAGCAATTTGTGGGCGCTTTGTTTTTCCCAAAGGGGATGACTATGCACTTTTTGGCATTTAGCTTTAGGCCATGGCTCTGGCACTAGTTATCTGTCTCTGTGAGACCCTTTTGGAGGATACCTGTGTCAGTCGGTGAGTCGATTATGGCACACAGTTTGCAGTCATCTGCAAACTTGGTCAGCCATAGTCCTCCCGAGTTAGCCTGCACCTCAGAGAAATATATACCGAACAAGAGAAGTCCCAGGACTGAGCCTTGTGGGACGCCACTTGTAACTGGTTTAGAGTCTGACATGGCACCTGCAATTCTGACCATGTGGGTTCTATCCCTGAGCCAGTTTGCAACCCATCTTGTGACATAGGGGTTGATATTTAAGCTGGTGAGCTTATTTATGATGCCCGAGTGGGGTATTGTGTCGAAGGCTTTTGTGAGGTCCAGGTAGGATGTGGGGACTACCTTCCCTTCATCTATAGCCTTGGTGACTGTTTCAAAGAAGTCGACCAGGTTCAAGAGGCAAGATCTGCCTTTAACAAAGCCGAATTGGGTAGGATCCAGTGTTTGGAGGTTCCCAATGTCTTTGTTTATGAGTTCCATGATGATATGCTCCATAGCTTTGCAGACCAGGCTAGTCAGGCTTATAGGGCAATAGTTTCCGGGGTCCATTGTGGCACCACCTTTGTGGAGTGGGACCACTGTTGCTGTACGCCATTCCTGAGATTGAACAGTGACTTTATGTGAGGGTTCAGTTCTTCTTGGAGCTCATGTAAGACGCAGCCCGGGACACCGTCCGGTCCCATTGATGCTGTGTTTTTTGCTTTGGAGAGGGCAGCTCTCACCTGTGCATCTGTGATGTCAGGGAGGCTACACTCTGTTGGGTTAGACATTTTCTCTTTTGGAGGGGGGGGAGAAGTTTGCACTGAACCTGTCTGCCAGGATGTTGGCAATGTCTGTGGGTTTACTGTATTTTTTGTCATTTTGCACTAACTCAGAGCATATCTGGGAGTTGCCACCCAGGTACCTGACATAACTAAAGAAGACCTTGTGATTATCTTTAGCGTCTTGTGCAATTTTTCTTTCAAAGCTGGCCTTAGATGATTTTATGAGGGATCGTAGTTTCTTGCTAGTACTGATCAGAGATGCCTTCCCTTTTTGGGATTTTGCTCTGTCATATAGTAGCTTCCTCCTTCTGTTGTATAGCTTATTTAAGGCTGGGGTCCACCAGACAGGTCTCCTGCCTTTGGAGGAGTGAGTCTTGGTTTTATTTGGGATAGCACGATCCATGCATTCCTGTAGGTG